>NC_079217.1:62824894-62837394 GCF_029633865.1 Lampris incognitus | reverse complement strand
GTCGCTGCACTAGCGCCACCTCTGGTAGGTCGGGGCGCCTGTTCGGGGGGTGGAGGGACTGGGGGAATAACGTGATCCCCCCACGTGCTACGTCCCCCTGGTGAAACTCCTCACTGTCAGGTGAAAAGAAGCGGCTGGTGACTCCACATGTATGGGAGGAGGCATGTGGTAGTCTGCAGCCCTCCCCGGATCGGCAGAGGGGGTGGAGCAGTGACCGGGACGGCCCGGATGAGCAGGGTGAATGGCCAAGTACAATAGGTTGTTTGCATATGACGTCACGAACTACAGATGGAGGGCAGGAAGGGGTTTTCTACACAGGAAGCACTACCACAAACGTTAGAAATGCCTGTTTGGCGTCATTAACTGAGAGACCACCAGGAGTTTCTACCGAGGACCAAAAGTTGTTGTTCATGAGGGGGAAGAAATGCAAGAAATTGACCGAAAACGCCGGAAAAAATGGCTCGCCAACCGCCGCCTACGGCCGGGAGGAGCAGAGTCGGATAACCCGCGTGTGTGTGCAGCGACCACCTCGTCAAAAAATCACTCTTCATAACATAAGATCATGTCCAACATAAGATCAAGTCCAACATGTCCAACATAAGATCATGTCCAACATGTCCAACATAAGATCATGTCCAACATAAGATCATGTCCAACATGTCCAACATAAGGATCATGTCCAACATAAGATCATGTCCAACATAAGGATCATGTCCAACATGTCCAACATAAGATCATGTCCAACATAAGGATCATGTCCAACAACATATCCAACATAAGATCATGTCCAACATAAGATCATGTCCAACATAAGATCATGTCCAACATAAGATCATGTCCAACATATCCAACATAAGGATAATGTCCAACATGTCCAACATAAGATCATGTCCAACATGTCCAACATAAGGATCATGTCCAACATAACGACCATGTCCAACATATCCAACATAAGATCATGTCCAACACGTCCAACATAAGATCATGTCCAACATGTCCAACATAAGGATCATGTCCAACATAAGATCATGTCCAACATGTCCAACATAACGATCATGTCCAACATATCCAACATAAGATTATGACCAACATATCCAACATAAGATTATGTCCAACATGTCCAACATGTCTTACTTCCTGTTAACACCTTTCTCTCATAATGTCGTCTAACCAGCACAGTTCGGGCTAAACTAGCTCCATCTCGTCCGTTTTGCTCTTCACTTCCTGCCCTCCATCTGAATCTCGTGCGTCATCAAAATCACGTGACTGCTATTGGGGAGGAAAAAGGGGGAAAAGCCAAAAGAGGCTACAGGGCTCGTGACGTGTATCGTTTCAGACCCGTTTCCGCCATCTAAGGCATAAAGTGCTAAAAATAACTCACAAGGTAAACACTCGTCTGCCCGACTTCACAGCGGCACCAAACAACCCAAAGCAAACACAGCTCAGCCACCATGACGGGCTAAAAGAGAAGACAACCGTGGGCGGACAACTGTGTTCCCTTTGGTTTCAGAAATGATTTGGAGTCCGGCTGCCTGCCTTCACTTTCGGTCTTTATTCTGAGGCACAAGCTGCAGGGTACGATCTGCTGCGGGTCCCACGTGACAGGCAGAAACCCTCCTGTCAGAGGAACGGCGGCCCTCTCCCTGGGCCTGCTGGCCTCCCGCGGCTCTGCACGCACCCCGGGCCGCTGCTGTCCCCGAGTCCCAGCCTCCCAGCCCAGACGCCACGCTACCACCAGACAGCGGAGACGGGGGCGGTGGATGGGAACTGGTCCCAACGAGTGTGGACCTTTATAAGGCACATGTCGAGAATACAGTGTCGTACACACACACAGGTTACGAGACAGAAACACCGTTTATGCTGATAGATAACGCCATGATAGCTAATTAATCAAGTAGTCAAGATGTTTACACACACAGACACACACACACAGACACACACACAACACAACACAGCGCACAGCATCACTCTCTTCTTCCCTGTTCCATCCTCCTCCTCCTCTTCCTGCGATTGTTTCCACTTCTCTCTCTCTCTTACTACTATACACTGAGGGAGGGAGGGGGAGGTTTTCATATTCTCACATCCAGAACACACACACACACACACACACACACACACACACACACGCACGCACACACACACACAACACACACACACACGCCATTCTGTGCTTGGGGCTGTTAACACAATATGATTTGACTTAGCAGAAGCAAGGTGTGAGAGTATTACTCTGTGTGTGTGTGTCTGTGTGTGTGTGTGTGTGTCTGTGTGTGTGTGTGTGTGTGTGTGTGTGTGTGTGTGTTTAGACAAACCTAACCTCCTCGAATACAAAGAAAAATGGCCCATTATTAAAACGGAGGACCAAAAGCGCCTGTTACGTGTTTGCTTGCCGACAGATGATGGATGGAGTAAGGAGGTATGGGGCGAGGCGGAGACGTGAGTTATGGGTAAAGGGAATCCACCCCCCCACCCCCCCACCCCCCCCAAACCACAGCCTCCAACAGCTGCCATTACTCCAAGAAAACCGCCCCTGCACCCCTTAAGGGTTTCCCCCCTTCACGGTGGAGGTGATTAACTGTGATGTCACGTTCTCCCACGTTCTCCCATGGGGCAGTCCCTCCACCCAGCCTCTGTAAGAGGTGTAGGTTTATGCAGCCGTCTGATGTAGCGTCAGCATCGACAGGTCTCTACATGCATGCTCGTTTTTGTCACCCAAACCGTTTACTGGAGTTAAAGGAGGAGGATGGAGGAGCTGGAGTGGGGGGGGGGGTTAATGAAGGCTAGCGAGGTAGAGGAGCAGCTCAGACAGACGAAGGGCCCACTATAAAAATAAGTGTGTAAACGCATTAAAAACCTTAAAATAGGCATCCGGGTGGTGTGGTGGTCTATTGTGCTGCCTCCCAACACGGGGATCGCCGGTTCGAATCCCCGTGTTGCCTCCGGCTCGGTTGGGCGTCCCTACAGACACAATTGGCTGTCTCTGCGGGTGGGAAGCCGGATGTGGGTATGTGTCCTGGTCGCTGCAGTAGCGCCTCCTCTGGTTGGTCGGGGCGCCTGTTCAGGGGGGGGGGGATAGCGTGATCCTCCCACGCGCTACGTCCCCCCTGGTGAAACTCCTCACTGTCAGGTGAGAAGAAGCAGCTGGCGACTCCACATGTATGGGAGGAGGCATGTGGTAGTCTGCAGCCCTCCCCCGGATCGGCAGAGGGGGTGGAGCAGAGACCGGGACGGCTCGGAGGAGTGGGGTAATCGGACGGTTCCAATTGGGGAGAAAAATAGGGGAGGGGGACACCCTTAAATAAAGTAAATAAGTAAGTTAATACTGGTCAGCGTGTCATAACCGTACCACCACTACTGCCTTTGTCAATAAAGGAAAAAATGATTTACCACAATACAGAGCGAGAAAGACCCCTGAGAGGAAAGACGGGAGGATCAGCTTAGGCAGAGAGGGGGAGAGATTGAAGGAGTGATATGGAGGAAAGATGGAGAGGGCTAGCAGGGATGAAAGCGGGGACAGACAGAGGAAAGAGGAGGCTGAGGAGCGCCCGTCTACCCCCCCAAAATCCTCACCAACGTCTATCACTGCACCATAGAGAGCATCCTGACCAGCTGCACCTCAGTAGACCAGGAAGCTCTGCAGCCGGTCGTCACGGCGACCCAGCATACCACCGGTACCCAGCTCCCAGCCATACAGGACATTCATCACAAACGCTGCCTTCGAAGGGGTCTGAGCATCAGCGGAGATCCCACCCACCCCAACCATGGACTGTTCTCCCCCCCTCTCCTCTGGGAGGCGCTACAGGAGCAGCCTCTTTCCCCAAGCTGTTGCCCACCTGAACCTGGCTACCCACTGAATGACTGTAGATATTTTCAAATATTTTGTACTCCGGCTCTCTTATAACTTATTTTTAGCTTTTGGTCTTCATGTGTGTGTATCTTATATTGTGTGTGTCTTGCACTGTCTGGTGAAGCCACGGCCCTCATTTCATTTCTAACATGTGCCTGCACATTGTTTTTCATGGCAATAAACTGAACTGAATTGAACTGAACGTGTCCACGGTCTTTCTGAGCAGTCACATTGTGTTGCCAAGGTTACCAGAGGAGGTCTAGGAAACAACAGAGAAAATGAAGAGAAAACGATTTCGAGGGAGAGACAGAGAGAGAATAGGGTAAAGGGGGGAGGGAAAGAGAGAGAGAGAGAGAGAGAGAGACCTTTCATTCATCACCAGGATCAGACGGCAGCAGGGGACAATCCCACTAATCTCTCCCTGCTGAGGAAACAAGAAGAGGGCAACACACACACAAACACACACACACACACACACACACACACACACACACACACACACACACACACACACACACACACACACACACACGCACGCCTAGCGGTCCAAATGGCCTCTTACATCAAACAGGCAGAAACCACAGATGACACCTTTCATTGCAGAACACTGGCAGGTCTGTATCTCAAGCGTTACACCGTTTCAACAGGCTGGGTGGATGTGGGACTGGGTTACCATTTAAAGGGTTCTCCGTCTCTGACTTAACAAATGTCTGGACACTTCCTGATGCTTATTTACCAAAGTTAAAGTTACAAGATCGTCATTTGTGTTACTGACACCTATGACGACCGGTGATAACGGCAACCCACATCCCAGAGATTCACTCTCCACATCCCAGAGAGTCACTCTCCACATCCCAGAGATTCATTCTCCACATCCCAGAGTTATTCTCCACATCCCAGAGATTCATTCTCCACATCCCAGAGAGTCATTCTCCACATCCCAGAGATTTACTCTCCACATCCCAGAGATTCATTCTCCACATCCCAGAGAGTCACTCTCCACATCCCAGAGATTTACTCTCCACATCCCAGAGATTCATTCTCCACATCCCAGAGAGTCATTCTCCACATCCCAGATTCATTCTCCATATCCCAGAGAGTCATTCTCCACATCCCAGAGATTTATTCTCCACATCCCAGAGATTCATTCTCCACATCCCAGAGATTTACTCTCCACATCCCAGAGACTCATTCTCCACATCCCAGAGACTCATTCTCCACATCCCAGAGAGTCATTCTCCACATCCCAGAGAGTCATTCTCCACATCCCAGAGAGTCATTCTCCACATCCCAGAGATTCATTCTCCACATCCCAGAGAGTCATTCTCCACATCCGAGATTCATTCTACACATCCCAGAGAGTCATTCTCCACATCCCAGAGAGTCATTCTCCACATCCCAGAGATTCATTCAAGAATTCATGGTGCAGAGCGCCTTTCACCTTGGCCAACTCCGGAAAAGTAACGAGTCCAGCCCCTCTCCAGGAATGTGGTACCAGAGCCCATGCTATGTGTGGAGGTGAGCTCAACTATATCTAGTTGGTACCGCTCCACCTCCCGCACCAGCTCAGGCTCCTTCCCTGCCAGAGAGGTGACATTCCACATCCTGAGGACCAATCTGCAATACCAGAAGTCCCCTCGTTTGCTTGCCACCCGGCATGCATTTCACCCTACCCCAATGCTCATCTCCACGTGTGTCGGGTCCACGGGGTAGTGGCTCCATGTTGTTCTTTCGGGCTGGGCCCGATGGGCCAAGGCCCGGCCACCAGATGCTCGCCAGCGAGCTCCCTCCCCAGGTCTGGCTCTAGGAGGGGGCCCCGGGTTCTCTTTTCCGGGTGAGATGCTGTAACTCTGCTGGTGTAACTTCACTGGGTTTCTTGGGAATCGCTCTTAGTCTGGCCCCTCCCCTGGGACCAGTTTTCCTTGGGAGACTCTACCAAGAGCCACTGCCTGCGGTAACACAGCTCCCAGGATCACCGGGACACACAAACCCCTGCACCACGTTGAGGTGGCGATTCTCTGAGGGGCTTTTATAATTCAAACGAAATGCAGGAAACTAAAATGGGTTATCCATGCACACCCATAAAGACCAGTGCACCTACACCCACATGACAGACACACAAAAACACATACATACAGAATGCAAATTGTATATGCTCATTTGTACACTAATCCTCCTCTCTCTCTCTCTCTCTCTCTTTCTTTCTCTATCTATCTATCTATCTATCTATCTGAGTGGAAGTGCGAGTGAGTGGACAGAGTAGTAGCATCAGTTTGAGTTTCTAAAATGAGCTTTTTTTCCCACCCGGCTTGTCGTTTTCATGTGCTTTTTGTTGTTTGCTGTCTTTAGTTAGGTTTTCTGCGGTAGTGTTAAGTGGAGTCTTTTTTCTTTAGTTTGGTAGCAATGCTACCAATGCAGCGGGGCAGTATGCCCTCTGTGGGAATAGGAGGAATGGAGTTCGATAATTTGACACACCAGCATGCAATTAAAGTGGCTCCAGTGGTCAAGTGCTCGGTGGAGAAGCGCTGCTTGGCGGTGGGGGAACATGTGGCATATGGAAGCATAGGATCCGCATCCAGAATGAACAGTGCTGTTGTTATTGTCCTTGATAGTGTTGATAAAGTCCATCAGGTGGTGTGGTGATTAAGGACATGTTTACTCTGGTTAATCCAGCCAAGAGAATCACCATTTCTAATGCGCTCCCGTTCATGAGGAATGCGGCTTTGGAGAAGGAGGTCGCAAGACATGGACAGCTAGTGTCCCAATAAAAATGGTCTCTTCGCGTTGCAAGTCTCCTCTCTTGAAGCACATTGTGTCTCATAGGAAACAAGTTTTGACTCTGAAAAATGACTCTGAAAAATAATGCGGAGGATTTGGATCTAGTGCTTAAATTCAGGATCAAGGTGTTTGATTATATTGTTTTTTGTAACATCTGGTGATGTTTTGGTAAATGTTTTGGGTGTAGGTCAGAGGGGCATTTAATAAGTTCTTGTCCCGAAAGGAGTGAGGTAAGGTCTGATCCTCAAGGGCCGCCACCTTCCCCCGATGATGCAACGAGCTGCGCATCTCCGGCTGGAGACGACGCTGCCAAGTCGGCACAGGGCAGAGAAGAGGTGGGGGAGCAAGGGGCAGGAGAAAACGATCAGGTTGTAAATCAGAAAGAGACTGAGCCCAGAAAAGACAAGGAAGATGGACAGACTGAGCAGGTGGGAGAGGGCAGTGCGCAGGAGCAGCTCAAAAAATAAAGAAAAGAAAAGGTGAACACAATGAGAAGGTAACAGAATTTGATCAGGTAGAAGTCGGTGGCCTGGATGAGCAGGTAGGGGAGGATGAACAGAATTAAAAAAACCAAAACAAACCTAAAACAGTGAGAAAAGGCAGTATAGCAAATTGGCTGGGTGAGATATGAATTGTGGTCTCAAAAAGCAAATAGGGCAGACAAATAGACAGCAAATAGGGCAGAAATATTAGAGGGGCAGAGTCTATATTTGAGGAAGGGGAAGATATGCCATTGGATGATGAAATTACAAAAATGTCTATTGAAAGGAAGCCCACAGAGGGCACACAAGAAAATTCAAAAGCAAAGAGGGCTTCAAAAGGAAAAAAGCCTCCCTCCTCTTTATCCGAGGAGAACGCAGAAGGAAGTGGCCGTGAGTTAGGTTCCACTCCACACACAACGACGCAGGTGGACACAGAAGGGAGCTATGCTTTCCTGAAAACCAGGAAGTTTTGACAGGTTACTGAGGGTTTGAGGGCAGTCAAGGTGGAACATTTCTTTCCAGACTTGCAGCTTTTTACTGACCCAGTTAAATGTTTTATGAAAAACAAAGAAGATCTGCAGGAAAACAAATTTACTGAACAGGAAATCTTTAGACTGAAAAAACTTGTGCAGAAAGTAAAAATGCAACTCCTTGATGATGATTAAGACAAGTTTTGTTATTTTTACCTTTTTGGTTAGTGTAAGTGGTCTTGGCACAGCTCAGCTCAGCTCTACGATTCTCTGTCACAAATCAAATATTAGTGGTGGGGTTGGGATTCTTTTGTCAAGATTTCATGCCTTATTCCCTTGAAGTAGAGGAAGTAGTCAAAGGCCAGCTACTGAAAGTAACAGCACATTATGAATACATAAACATGGTTTTTATAAATATTTATGGTCCAACCCTCGGCCCTGAAAGACTAGTTTTTTATAGATGTGTTATTTGATCAGTAAATGTGACAGTGGTCACATTTACTGATAAGAGGGCCTAAGGACAGGATGTTGTGTTGCTGTTAAGCCCACTGAGGCAAATTTGCAATTTGTGATATTGGGCTATACAAATAAAATTGACTTGACTTGACAGTGAGGCATATTTATGTCTGGGGGGGGGGGATTTTAACTGCACAGAAAACTGCAAGCTGGACAGAAATCATCAGGAACCACATCCCGCATCTTAGTTGGCTCAACATTTAATTAGATCATGTGAACTAAAAGACATTTGGAGAGCTTTTTATGGAAACCAGAGGCAATATGCATGGACACATTCAAAAGATAATGTGCTACCCATGGCAAGGCTTGATCGGTTTTATTGTTTTAAACATACGTTTAATGTGTTTAAACAATGGAACATGATTCCAGTTTGTTTCTCTGATCATTCCCTTGTACAGTGCTCAGTTTTTATAAGGAGTGTTAAAAACAAACGGTGCTTTCTGGATTTTAATACAGCCCTTTTAGTACATGATAACAATTTTAGAGAGGCATTTAAGTATTTCTGGGGTCAATACAGAAATAGAAGGTCTGATTTTAGTTCTTTACAGCAACGGTGGGATATTGGCAAGTGCCAGATAAAGCAGTTTTGCCAGCAGTACACTTGCAATGTCACCAGAGACATAACCAGATCTGCGAGAGATCTAGAGACTGAAATGGTGGGACTGCAGAATTTAGCAGATTTCACAGGAGATCGAGGCCATATAGAGGCTGTCAAATCCAAAAAGTCTGCTGTGGCTAGCCTGCTGGGTAGTACAGCACAGGGGGGCACTGGTCCGCTCACGCTTTCTGAATGTCACTCATATGGATGCTCCTTCTCACTTCTTCTTTAGTTTAGAGCGCAAGAAAGGGCAGAGAAAGACCATCCACTCTCTACATGTTAATACTGGTGTACAGCTCCCAGAGTCTTCTGAGATTCCAGAATAGGCAGCACGGTTTCGCGGTGATCTCTATAAGAGTGAATTCAAACAGGATACGCTGGGGGCTGAATAATTATATTATGGCCTAAAAAAAGATTGAGGAAACTCTCAATATAGAGCTCGAGGCACAACTGTCCCCTGAAGAGCTCCATGATGCCCTGCAAAGCCTGGGGAGTGGCAAGGTACCCAGCATAGATGGTTCGCCTGTTGACTTTTATAAGTCTTTTGGGCAGGTGTTTGGAGAGGATTTGTTGACTGTTCCGAGTACCAGTGCAACTGAGGTGCGGTTGCCTCAGAGTTGCAGGAGGGCCATCATTACTCTCTTGCCAAAAAAGGGGGGAGTTGCAAGTTATTAAGAACTGTCCCTGTTCTGCACTGATTACGAGATCTTTTCTAAGGTGTTAGCAAACAGACTGAGAAAAGTGACGAAGAAGGAGGTTATCCATGTTGACCAGACTAACTGTGCCTGGCAGGCTGATCACTGTCAACATTACTTTAATTAGGGATGTTTTGGGCATCTCCAGTTTATTGGGAGTTGAAACTGGTCTTATTTCTATAGATCAGGAAAAGAAGGACTGATCCATCTGGCCAGCATGGGTGCAGCCCTCCGCCTACAGTTCTTTCAGAGATTGCTCACTGGGCCTAGAGACTTAGTACACTTGCAATGTCACCACTGACAAGAGACTTAGTGTGGAGACCAGTAGCATGTGCAACACTTCAACGTTTTTGTGGACAGGGAATAAACTTGCCCGTGTTTTTAATGGATCTTTAGAACTCAAACCTCAATGGATTACCTGGTTTTTATCGTGGGCTCATTAGAACGTGGAATATGTTCAAGAAGGAGAGAACGAGCTGTTCTGACTCTCTTGAGCTGGCTTTTAAAAGAACCAGTGGTGCATGGTGGGGGCATGGACATGACCTGTAACATAGGACCCACTGTGTCAAAACTGTTCTGCCGGGCAAAGGTCACATTGGGTGAGGTGGTGGAGCTGGCTGGGCCCAATCTTGACAGTACCGCTGCATTAGCATCTCACCTGGGAGTGAAATCTAAACACCTCATTAGTCGGCTGCTATGTAATTGGAACAGTCGGCTCACAGGAAAAGAATGTGAATTCTTAACATCATACTGCAGTGGTTTCATTCACTCCAATATTGAAGATCTGTTTTCTGTTTTAAAAATTATCCCTGATATGAAAAAATGCACAGGGCCGTTTTTAAATTAGGGGTATGTTTTTAATTTGGGTCTAAATGAACTTAAAATACAGTCATGTAGATGGTTAAAATCCTGAATAAATAAACACCGAGCGGTTGGGCTGATACACCCTGGAGAACCCAGCTGGGGTAGGGAGAGAATGTGAAGCCAGTGATCTGAAAAAAGCTGGTGATGGGTAGTGGAGGATCTTGCGTAGTGGCTGTCAATGCTTTTATTTCTGTGTTAAACCCTAATGTGAATGACAACTGTCCCTATTGTGCCCAGAGAGAAACAGTGTTTAGAATGTGTTAAACTTACACCCGTTTCTGCTTTTAGAAAAATTATTTAGATCATCTGGAGATAGTTTTTACAAACAGAATTCTATTCTTGGTTTTATATATAGCCAGCTCTTCTCACTTTACACCACCCACTTTACATCCACGGATAGCTCAGTGAAAATAATGAAATACGCAGACGACACAACCATTGTAGGCCTCATCTCCAACAATGATGAAACCCAGTACCGTACTGCAGTAGACCAAGCTGTCACTTGGTGTGCAAACAACAATCTTCTGCTTAATACAGCCAAAACCCAAGAACTCATTATTGACTTCTGATGCATTCTGAATCCCAAAACACCCATACAAATGAAGGGAGACCCCATCACCACCACCCACTCTTTTAAATCCATTGAAACATCCATCAGCAATAACCTGAAGTGGAAAACTAACACTGGACACATCACTGCAAAAGCTCAACAACCACTTTACTCTCTTAGGCAGCTTAAAAATGCCGGATCAACCACCAACTGCTCGTTCTGTTTTACTCAGCTATTATCCAGTCCATCATAACATCCTCTATTACAGTATTGTAGTATTACAGTATTACAGTATTACAGTATGGTACGGTGGCACGGACAGTCAAACATGGAAAAAACTGCAGCGGATTGCCAACAAGGCATCCTAAATCCTAGGCAACCCACTCCCCTCAGTTGAACCTCTGCATACTAACTGGACTGTAAAGCGAGCAAAGAAGATCACCTCCAACCCCTCACATCCTGCTCATCGCCTCTTCCAGTTCCTTCCTCCAGGGAGGCACTACAGGTCACTGTCCACTAAGACTAAATGCCTTCCCCCTAGCCATAAGGACTCTCAATTCCTCCCTTTAGTTCCCTCTTCACACACCATTTGCATAAACGCCACCATTCACCTAATTGTTATGCCTGATGTGTTTACTTCTGTTATTGTGTAACCGTATTGTTCGTGATAATATGTGGCGAGTCTGTTGTTGTCCATGTATGTATTGTGCTGCAGAGTTTAAAGTGTACCAAAAAAAAATAAAAAATAAAATTCCACCGGCCGTGGTCATGTGGCTAATAAAGCAATCCAATGTAATCTAATGTAATGTAATCTAATGTAATGTCTAATCTATAAATGCCAACTCTTGAACTTCATTGCAGGGCAGGCAAAAATGGCTGGTTATGATAGGTGGAGATGTTGAACTCTTGTTTACCAGGATGGTCAAGGCCAGGATCAGGGTAGATCTGAAGGCCAGGATCAGGGTAGATTTGAATTATCACAGAGCAATGAAGGATCTCGACACATTCACAACCATCTGGTGTTGTGCAGGGGTGGGTGCTGTGTTCAACCGTGGAGGATGAGCCGAGTTTTGCTGCAGAGCTTCACTTCACTGATTCAAACAACTGCTGATGGTGACAGGTCTATTCCTTCTAAACAGCTTCGGTCATTGCCGGGAAGAGGGTTGCATCACAACCTACTCCTGTATCTGCATGTGTGTGTGTGTGTGTGTGTGTGTGTGTGTGTGTTCCAGCACCAAGGGTAATACCGAGGACGCATTCAACCATCTACTATGTGCTAACTCAACAAAACGTCTCACTTAAACTAACACACCAGGGCTCCAGCCCAACTTTTTCCACCAGGCGCACAACATTCTAGGAGCACCAGCACAAAATGTAGGAGCACCACTCTAATCGACACACAACGCAACACACCGATAGTTTCCCCATCTTAACTGTGTGACCTGTAAATGCTTTGGTGACCAATAGACCGCTTACAGGAATGACAACATGCTGTCTTATTCTAAATGTCACAAAGTGAGGTAGTGCTTAAGAGCAAAAAACAACAAGTTAGAGCAAATGTAAACTTTAAAGTGCTTTTTGCAAACATAGGCACCAAATAATACGTCCATGAATGTAAACACAAGGTACTGCCATCACAGCACAAGAACCACAACAAAGCAACTGAACTCGGGCAGCAGGCCTCTCCTTCCCCCTCCCGT
>NC_079217.1:62789894-62819894 GCF_029633865.1 Lampris incognitus | reverse complement strand
CGGGGTTATGGGGTAGGGTGAAAATGTTTGCTGTACTGTGCTATTACTTGTTTTGGTGTAATTTGCAAACAAATATCAATAAATATATTGCTTAAAAAATAGTGATACATAAGTAATAACAGGTACAACGAAGAACAAGCCCAAGCCCCCCCCAAATAAACAAGAAAAACAATCAAGTCAAGTCAATCTTATTTGTATAGCCCAATATCACAGATTACAAATTTGCCTCGAGAGGCTTTACAGCAACACAACAAACAATAAAACAAAACAACAAACAAACAAATAACCTACAGGCTGCTAGAGCGTGAAGCACATTTCATGCCCAAATAATGGATTCCTGATCAGCCCTGTTTCGGTCCAATGTAGACATGCATATCTAGAGTAACTGCTTCTATGTCCAACATTTACAACGACTCTTTTCGCTTCTGAGGGTTGCTCTCTCGTGCATTTCTAGATTGGTTGAGGAGGATTTTGATTGGTTATGAAGCTGCATTGTTAAAATCACTGTCATTCGTTAGCCTTATTTGCCCCTGATGTCTACTAGTGATCCCCCGCATAGCCAGGTGATGTAATATCCACACCATGATTGAAAGCAAAATCTCATCTCATCATCAGCCGCTTCTCCGGGGTCGGGTCGCGGTGGCAGCAAGCTGAGTAGGACACTTCAGACGTCCCTGTACCCAGCAACGCCCTCCAGCTCCGACTGGGGGATCCCAAGGCGTTCCCAGGCCGGATTGGACATGTAGTCCCTCCAGCGAGTTCTGGGTCTACCCCGGGGTCTCCTCTCAGTTGGATGGGCCTGGAAAACCTCCAAAGGAAGGCGCCCAGGAGGCATCCTAATTAGATGCCCGAACCACCTCAACTGGCTCCTTTCGACGCGAAGGAGCAGCGGCTCTACTCCGAGCTCCCTCCGGATGTCCGAGCTCCTCACCCTATCTCTAAGGCTGAGCCCAGACTCCCTACGGAGGAAACTCATTTCAGCCGCTTGTATCCACCATCTCACCCTTTCAGTCACTACCCAAAGCTCATGACCATAGGTGAGGGTTGGAACAAAGATTGGCTGGTCACGTGATCATGTCGAGTATAGATTAGAGTATATATCATGACGAACTGATGACTTAATTGATCATGGCTAATGACTATTACAAACTGTTCTCTTCTCTAACATGTCTTTTCTCTCTCTTTGAATGATGTCTTCTCCTTTCTCTTTTTCTGTGTTTGAATGGTGTCATGTTGAGTCTCTCTTGCGTGCACGCGCAGTCGGTTCTCCTCCCAGGTCTCCGTGGTGATGGTGGTCGCCATTTGGATGCTGCCTGCCCTTCCTCTCCTCACATAAGTTTTTCCTTTTTTACATGATGATGCTGGTCGCGTGGCTCGGGTCCTGGACTGCTCCGTTGGCACGTGGACACTGCTTGGCATCCTGTGCATCATGTTCTTCATAAATTTTATGTCCATTATAATTCTGTTATCCTCTTTCAATGTTGTATTATGTAAATTGCGTGAACACAACATCCATTGCACGCTGTCCGTCTTGGGAGAGAGATCCCTCCTCTGTTGCTCTCCCTGAGGTTTCTTCCTATTTTTTCTCCCTGTTAAAGGGTTTTTTAGGGAATTGTTCCTTATCCGATGAGAGGGTCTAAGGCCAGGATGTTGTGTTGCTGTTAAGCCCACTGAGGCACATTTGTAATTTGTGATATTGGGCTATACAAATAAAATTGATGTGATTTTGATTTGATTTAAATTGAGAGCTTTGCCTTCCGGCTCAGCTCCCTCTTCACCACAATGGTCCGGTACAACATCCAAATTACTGCTGATGCTGCACCAATCCGCCTGTCAATCTCCCGCTCCATCCTACCCTCACTCGTGAACAAGACCCCGAGATATTTGAACTCCTTCACTTGAGGCAACAACTCATCACCAACCCAGAAGGAGCAATACAGAAAAGCAAAATAAAAAAATAATAAAAATAAAACGAAAGCATACTAATTCTTAAAAATCAACTATCATGTTAAAATATATACAATAACCTCATTTTTTGTCATTTCTACTTACAATACTCAACACAATATATTTTTAAAAGCAGAAAGATTGGCAAACAGGATTAATAAAAAAGCCTATTCATTTTCAACATATGTAGGTGAAAAGTAGATGGATCTAGATGTAGACTGAAAGTGCTGAAACGACAACAACACTTTAGGTCGATTAGAGGGATTGGTACTTTCATCCTGAGAGACAGTGAACTATCACCATGACGTAATGTCTCTCCAGTGTATGGTAATCTCTCCAACTGTTTTTGTCACGTCCCTGCCTCGTCAGCCCCGCCCTCGTCAGGCTGCTCCCACTGCCTTACCTAGTTCATCTGGTTCATCGACCTCACCTGGAGCTCTCCAGAGCTCACACCTGACCTGCATCTCCAATCAGGCCGATCAACCCATCTCGGCCAGGATGAGAAGCCGCTCTGCTCTCCAGATGATGCCAGATCGTCCTACCACTACAAGTGTTTTGACCTCTCTGCCATTGCCTGGACCACGCCTGTACGGGTACCACTACCATACCAAGACCACCGCCTGTACGAGAACCACGAACTTGCCAAGCCCACCGTCTTTTGTCCTCCCTGCCATTGCCTGGACCACGCCTGTACGGGTACCACGAACCTGCTAACACCACCACCTGTACAAGAACCATGCCCCCGCTAAACCCACCCCCTGTCTGAGAGCCTTGTCCCTGCCTAAACCCGTCAGACAATAAACGTGCCTCTTTGGCTTTTCCCCCCATCCTGTCTCTCGTTCTGCTTTTGGGTCCTACACCTGGTAGCCCTGACCTTTTTTTTTTAAAGGTATTTTAAACAAGCAATACTTACAAAGATTTTAAAACAAGTGCATGATATGTCAGATTTACATGATATAAAAATGATATAGGAACATGACAATCTTTTCCAAATCATATATTTTTCCCCCCACCCTGAACTGAGCCCATACTCTCACGGTGTGTCTGGTGACTGGATTATCAATTAATTTATTTGGGGGAAGAGTGAGTGAGGACTGGAAAGGTTTTTGCCAAAGTTCAACTCCATTGCCACCCATGATGGACAGTCAGCTAGGTTATGAAAGTGTGGCCAAAATGCAAGACAGTGTATATTAGCCACCCAGTAAAAAGTGCAAATTGGGCTGTGCTAAGCCTCAGCCTCTTTTTGATTTTTGAAGATGGACTTTGTTTAGCCGAGTGTGCTTACCCCTTCCATATATATAGGATGATATAACTGATCTAATGAGTCAAAAAATTATTTAGGGATGAATGTTGGTATAGACTGAAAAAGATATAAAAAATTTAGGGAGACTATTCATTTTGACTGAGTTAATTCGGCCCACCAGGGATGTAGATAGGGGTGACCATTGCGTTAGGAACTGTTTCACATGTTTTAACAGGGTAAGGAAATTGTCTTTCAAAAGACACTTGTGTTTTCTTGTGACTAATACCAAGGTAAGTAAACAGATTTTCCATAATCTTAAAAGGGAGGTTGGTATACTCTGATGTAGGTGCCTCTCCATTCACGGGAAAAAAGTTCACTTTTGTGTAAATTTAGTTTGTATCCTGAGAACTGGCTAAATTGAGTGAGTAATGACAGCATGTGGGGAAGGGAAGTGTCCGGGCTTGACATGGAAACCAGAAGATCATCCGCATAAAGGGACACTTTGTGTTCAACTCCCTTCCTCCAAATCCCTGAACTATCCTCACAGCTATGCGGCGCAATTGCTAGTGGCTCTACGGCCAGATCGAAAAGTAGTGGACTTAAGGGGCACCCTTGGCGAGTTCCCCGTTGGAGGTTAAAAGGTCGTGACTGCTGAGCGTTGGTGAGGATTGAAGAAGTGGGAGCACAAATATAGTAATTTTATTCACGTGAAAAAACCGGGGCCAAAGTCGAATTTTTCTAAGATTGCAAATAGATACGTCCACTCCACGTGGTCAAATGCTTTTTCTGCATCTAAAGAAAGGACACATTCAGGAATCACGTCTTAGGGGGAATGCAAAATATCAAATAGACGGCGTGTATTAAAATAAGCGTGGCGTTTTTCACAAAGCCGGTTTGATCGTTTCCTTAGCTGAGAGCATAGGTTGGTAAGGACAAATTATATTAACACTCCGGGTATCTGTCTTAGAATGAGGGTGTAAAGCAGATATAGGACAGAGATAAACCATACAGGACCTGGGCTATAGGCTCCTAAAACAACACCGGCATTGAAAGATCCACCCCCCCACAACAAATACACAGAGAACCCTAAACCCCATTGCCAGCCTCTCCCCAAACGAGAGGCTGCACCCACCCTCGGCTGCTCTCCCACTGAAATCTCGAGCTGGTCTCTCCCCAGTTCACAGAATGCACCCCACCCTTCATAATACTTGCACCGCAAAGTGAACAGATTATAAACCATAAGGAGAGAATAGCAACCTTAAAGAGTTCCCTGCTGAAAAAACAAATCTCTCTAAAAAAGTAACCCGCCTCTCCCCGCGCTTGCCTGCTAGAACTGAAAAATATGAGTTAAATGTTCTAATCCCCTCCAACCGGAATAAGAAAAGGTAAACAAATATAATAATATTGTGATATTAATAATAATGTTTTACTTAAAAAAAGAAGAAAAAAACTATAACTAAACAGGAATTATATGCAAAGATGACAACAAATTAGGATGGATTTGAAACTGATATGGTGTGACATAACTAAAAACATAGTTATGATACAAGAATGAATTGAAAGGCCACATAAATAAAAGCATGATAAGTAAATAAGCAACGAAAAAGAAAAGTGAACTGTCCGACCTAGATGAGATTAGAGGAGGGGACAAGACATGACTAAGTTAGTGGTACTTACTCACCAACCGCCCAGCGTCAGGGTGTGCAGCGGTGAAATAGTACAAATGAAACGCTCCCCTCCAAAAACTCCGTGGCATCTTTCGGGTTTCTAAGACTTCTTGACACCGTTAAAGTGATACTGACATCAAAATCTGAATCTTCCTACTGACAGACTGTGTTCCGAGTTGGAATGTGACCACGGAGAAATTCAGTGGCCAAAACAGCGCGTCTGGGGCCACTCGAGAGAGATCTGTGATTGGCTGTAGATGGCGTCCAATGACAAACGTGGATACGTAGACACCAGGCAGTTTGCATAGAGGGTGTGTCCGTAGCGAGATGCCGTAAAACCACGAAGAAGCCCTTCTCTTATTTTTGCCCCAAAGAGTGAATAAATGCAAATTGCAACCCCCTCCCCCAAAATCAGGTGGAGGGGTCCTCAGGGGAGATCAAAAATACGCAGGGGGTCCAGGACCCCAAAAAGGTTGAGAACCACTGGTCTATGTTGTCTCTAGTAGGCTGTGGAAAACCGGGCCTCCTCCTTCCTGTGGACTGCGACCACGCTGTCTGTTTCTAATTCACTAAAACTAAAAGGCTGTTTCAATTTGTAATTTAACTGCTTACTTGCTGTATTTTGTTTTCCTGGGTTTTTTGTTTTTGCTTCATGCCTCCTGCTGTCAGATTCCTTCACTACTGTCCTCTCTCTGTGATGTAGAGCTGCAGAAAGGCGCTACATGAATAATAGATACAGAATATTATTACTGTTATTATTCTGTTCTATTGTCCTTCCATGTACTCTGCAACGCTGCTTGCTTTCCATGTTTTCCTTGCATCGATGCCACTGAATTAAATTCTTGTGTGTTCATCCCACTTGGCAGGCCAAAGTGTTTCACAGTCCACATCAGAACAAAACATGGCATCCCTTAAAGCTCTGCCGTACACCTGACAAAAGTTGAGGGAGATTTTTTGCAGAAACAACCAAAATTTCAAAGTCAGGAAAACAGCCTTTTAAAACCAGTTTTATCTTGAAAGGTGTACTGTATACCACTTCACCATCTTACTAAAAGCAGGATAGTCACAGATCCAGAGTCAGGGGTGTAGTATCGGTTCCCTGACATGTTCGATAATTCTGTAATTTATATTCGTTAGCATGATGTAATAATCCAAGCGGACAGCAGCCAATTAACTGAGTACTCTTTTGTAACCAGTTTCCTAGGACAAAGTGGAAGAAAAATAAAGGAATGAGGACTCTTTTAAAGGGAAGTGTATTTTCCTACTTTTTTGACGCACTGGTAAAAACTACAGTTTGTCTACGAAACACATCTGACATTTTTTCACAGCAGGTTATTCGCTTTAACCAAAAGTAGATCGGTTTCAACTGCTCCACATACAAACACCTCTAATTAGACAGGATAGCATATAGTTAACATAATAATAGCATTAATTAGGAGCTGCTACTCTGATTGGCTGGCAGTATTGCTGGCACCGCCCCCTCCCTGAAACACTGTCCAACCAGAGGCTACCTTGCTCTCGGCGTGGGGCCTCACACACTGGATTGACTGTTCCTGGTGTGACATCACTCCGAGTGATGATTCTGAATGGCTTGTTCATATTTCATCACACGAACGAGCTGGTCAAACAGAGATGTTACTGAAGTGTTGTGAAATAATCACAGTGGTGCTCTTCACTGATGGCAAAATCTATCCCGAGACAAGACAAATATTGCCTTCTTTAAAAGCCATAACCCCTAATCCCATAATACTGCTAAAGTTCACATCATATGTGACGCCACTTGACAATTTCTGAAATTATTCAGTAGGTGCATCATTAGAATAAAAATAAAAAAACCCACTGTCAGTTAAAACTGAATTGTCAAGTGGATGAATGCATCAGGCCTCGGATCTCTTCAAGTTTTTCGTGGGAGGCTTGACAGTCTGTAGCTCAAGGTTAGAGACAGGCAGTGGCGACTGTATGACTCATTTACCAGGGCTTGAAAGAGCAGCGAAACCCAAGGACACAGACTACTGGAAAGCAGGTCAGCAGCATACCCTCAGAGGCCTCCTCTTAAGAACCTACTTTTAAAAGCACACGAGACAGGCCGCAACCTCGATTTACCCTTGAAGCGAGAGAGGTTACGCTGTGCATGAGGGCGCTACTCTGCCTTTTACCGTCCTCTCTCTCTCACTTCCTTTGCTCTTCCCATTGCAGCGATCACTTCTCGATGTGGGGACTGATCATCAGATAAACGATCACGACCTCGTGAACTGTCTACGGCTCGGTAAAGTGAAATCAGCCTCAAGCCGTCAGGATGCCATTTTACTGTCAACTAAGGGCAAAGACGGGCGCCCCGGTGGCTCGCCTGGTGGGGTATGTACCACATAAGGCCGGGCCCTCACCGCAGCGGCCTGGGTTCGACTCCCCCGAGCCCTTTGCTACATGTCAACCCCTCCCTCTCCCACGCCTCTCATATCTCCTTACTATCACTGTCGATAAAACAAAAATACCGAGGAAATAATCTTTAAAAAAGACACGGAGAAAAACAAAAAGACGCTTAAATTCAGCTTTGGCGGTGGCCGCTGTGTTGTCAGTACACCTGCCTACTTTGCTAAATGTGCCCTCATCGGCGGAATTATCGGGCATCTTGGCCAAAGGTGCACCCACCTTCGTTCACGCAGTGAAACGCCGGAGGAGAGGGAAACGTGCCGGCGCGCTCGTGCGTGGACCACGCACTCCGCTGCCGGGAGTATTTCTCTCTAATGTACAATAACTGTGCAACAAACTAGGCGATGTTCATCTACTGACGGGGAAGAACAGAGACTTTTCTGTTCATCTTGTTTTGTGCTTCATGGAAACCCAGCTGTGTGGCTCATTACCGGATCCTGCACCGCAGCCGGACAGCTTCCAGCTGTTCAGAGCCGATCACGGCACAGAGCTCTCCAGCAAAATGGAGGATGGAGGTAATCTGTTTTTATATTAAGAGTGGCTGGTGATTCTGCAGCACTGTTCTCTTGTGCTGTAATGTATTTTCATCAGCTGGAAACCCCTCTACTCCTCCGGCCGTGAGTTCGGCCTACGGTGTTTACAGTCCGCCGTAGGCCGACATGCAGGAGGCACAGCGCGTGCTCGCTGACCAGCTACGGTGTGTGGAGCGGGCAAACCCGGACTCTTTCGTTATTGTCCTCGGCGACTTTAACAAAGGGAATCTCACCCATGAACTACCTAAATACCGTCAGCTGATTAAATGGCTGACCAGGGAGGAGTACGCTTCAGATCACTGTGCCACTACAATCAACAGTGCCTATCACGCAGGCCCCCCATGCTGCACTGGGACACTCTGACCACTCATGGTCCTTCTGCACACTCGCAGAAATGAAAACTCTCTAAACCTGTTGTGAGGACATATAAGAAGTGGACCAATGAAGCTATGGGGGACCTTAGCGTGTGCTCGGACTGTACTGACTGGGATATTTTCAGGTCTGCCACCAACAAGTCTGGACGAGTACACTGAGGCCGTGATGTCTTATACTAGCTTCTGTGAGGACAGCTGTGTGCTATCACGCACCAGGGTTAGTTACAACGAGGACAAACCCTGATTTACAGCTAAACTCAGACAGCTTCGGTTGGAAAAGGAGGAGGTGTTTAGGATTTGGGACAAGGTCTGATTTAAAGAGCCCAAATACAAGTTTAACAAGGCAGTGGGAGACTTCAACAGCAGTTCTCAGAAAACAACTCGGCGTCTGTCTAGAAGGGCCGCAGACAGATCAACAACTACAAACCAAAAGCCCTCCACTCCACCAATGACTTGCTCCTGGTCAGTGATCTGAATGAGCTCTATTGTCAATTTGAAAGACAATGGGACAGTCCTGACACCATCCTGGGACTCCATCCACTAGCTCCAGACCACCAGCTCCTCCTTCCCCACCTCAGCAAGGGCCTGGTCCTCTTCACAACTGCCCACCTTAGAAGCCCCCTCCTCCTCTACCACAAGGACGACTCTCTCCATCCTGGAGAGGGATGTTAACAGGGTGTTCAAGAGACAGAACCCTGCAAAGCAGCTGAACCAGACTCTGTCTATCCCTCCACCTTGAAGCGCTGTGCCAGCTGTCTCCAGTGTTCACAGACATTTTTAACACCTCACTAAAGACATACCACGTACCAACCAGCCTACTTCAAGACCTCCACCATCATCATCCCCATCCCCAAAAAGTCAAGGACCACAGCACCCAATGACTACAGACCCATCACCCTGACCTCTGTGGTAATGAAGTCTTTTGAGCACCTTGTTCTGTCCCACCTTAAAACTACCATTGACCCTCTCTGGGACTCCCTGCAGTTTGCCTACAAAGCCAACAGGTCTGTGGACGATGCAATAAACATGGCACTCCACTTCAACCTCCAGCACCTGGACTGTGCAGGAACCTATGCCAGGATCCTGCTGTTTGTGGATTTCAGCTCTGCCTTCAACACCATCATCCCAGATCTGCTTCAGGACAAGCTTTCCCAGCTTCAAGTGCCTGAGGTGAAAACTGCCTTGGCAAACAGGCAAGGCAATGCCCTTGCTGATGAGGAGCACACACAGAGCAGAACGATGGCCCAGTGGTTAGCACGGTTGCCTCACAGCAAGAAGGTCCGGGCTTCGAACCCCAAGCCATCCCAGGTCCTTTATGTGTGGAGTTTGCATGTTCTTCCTGTGTCTGCGTGGGTTTCCCCCGGGTGCTCCGGGTTCCTCCCACCATCGAAGACACGCATGTGAGGGTTAATACTCCTGCCCGTGCCCCTCACCAAGGTGATGACAAAGAACTGGAGTTGGTCCCCGGGTACCGCACTGCAGCTGCCCGCCTCTCCTAGTGTACACGGCTGCCCGCTGTTTCCGGTATGTGTATATAGATGGGTTAAATGCAGAAAATGAATTTGTACATACAGGGACAAGAGTATCTTCTCGTTACCTGCGCCCTTCTCCCCCTTTTCTCTACAAAAGCTGACAGTCTAACGGCCACTTTAGTCTTTCAAATCCTTTTATTTGTCACAACCCGCTACCTCTTTAATCCCTCCTCCACCCTACCTTGCCACCTCTTCCCCCATGTCACGCGCCTTTCCATTTCCTCATATATCCTTATCTCCGTCCTCCTCATTCGCACCCCTCATTTGCACTTAATTCTGCTGTGGAGTGTTAATTGGATCTCACCTCTTATCAAAGCTCTGGGTGCTCCAGATTAAAAGTGAGAGAGGCGTCAAGGACTTTGATCATCTACTGATCAGCGGAAGCAGATTACTCTTGTCTGATTAGATCCCGATGTGAAGATGGGGGGGGGGGCTTTATCTAATTTGAAACTTTTTTTTGTCCTGGAAAAGGTGTCCTTGTTTGGTGCCACCATGCTTCACATCTACAACGTTGCATGCTTTCATGCCTTTACAATCACAATATTTGGGGGGGGGGGTCACAGTTACTTATGAAATAACTGTGAATAGAGCTGAAAATTGATCGCCTACCTTTCCAGCAATGGTTCCAGAAGTAAATTCCACATTCATTTTTTCCATAGACTTTTTAGAAAATCCTGCTAGAACATGAACCGTGGCCTTATAACAACGAAAAAACAAAAAGGTACAACACTATGTACTTAAGAGGGAATGGCCTGCTCGTGTTGTGAAAACAGTCATCGAGTCCCTTTCCCCTCACCATCAACCGGTTTCAAACAACTTTTGTGATCAGGTACATTTTATCTTTAGTGCTTTCTTGTATGCTGCTGTGTTTTATGATTTCTTTTCTCTTCATCCCAACAAAAACACCATGTATAAGAGCGAAGACATGATGGAGCATGCCGCTAACCCACGTAGACGACATGACGTCACTACGTTTTGACTTCCAACACCAGAGCGGTTTACATCTCCAGGGCAACGGCCACATCCCTGATCGGGCGTCGGTAGTGTAATGCTCACCGGGAATTTGGCAGCAAAGCACGAAATCTTAAAAACGAGGTCTGCCTTATACTGTTTATATAGCATAGCTGATAACCAAGTACCCTATGGAGACTATGAATGGGATTTTTACCTCTGGAACCTGGCTTTTCAGCTCCATTAACAATCCCTTACATCACTTCCTGTGTTTAGTGGCAGGTGGGAAGTAGGAGTCTGTTCAAAGTCTGTTCTATCTGCAGAGTAAATGTCATGTTACTGGGGATTTGTCTTGTTGTGCATGCTCACTGTGATACTCAAGACTCAAAACAAATACCAAGAAAGTATCGTAGGTATTATAGAAAGTGTAAGGAAATCTAAAGGGGTAAAGGTCAGGTAAAACCAAAAGACTGTTTTACCGAAGAAGCGTGTGGATATCAAACAAGGTTGACTCAGTTCATCTGGACACAACGCTTATTGCCAGATACGTTTCATCACTCATCATCTGACATCAGTTAATGACATCATCTTCAGTCTATAGACTGGAGAGTCACTTCATGACTGAAGAAGTCACTTAAATCTTCAGTCTACAGACTGGAGAGTCACTTCATGACCGAAGAGGTCACTTAGATCTTCAGTCTACAGACTGGAGAGTCACTTCATGACCGAAGAGGTCACTTAGATCTTCAGTCTACAGACTGGAGAGTCACTTCATGACCGAAGAGGTCACTTAGATCTTCAATCTACAGACTGGAGAGTCACTTCATGACTGAAGAAGTCACTTAGATCTTCAGTCTGTAGACTGGAGAGTCACTTCATGACTGAAGAGGTCACTTAGATCTTCAGTCTACAGACTGGAGAGTCACTTCATGACTGAAGAGGTCACTTAGATCTTCAGTCTACAGACTGGAGAGTCACTTCATGACCGAAGAGGTCACTTAGATCTTCAGTCTACAGACTGGAGAGTCACTTCATGACCGAAGAGGTCACTTAGATCTTCAGTCTACAGACTGGAGAGTCACTTCATGACCGAAGAGGTCACTTAGATGAGTGATGCAACATAGTATCCATCAGTAAACATTGTGTCCAGATGAACTGATTCAACCTTCTTTGATTTTCTTAGCTGGATTACTGAGCATGCATCAAGACAAAGCGTGTGGATAATTTCTTCCAAACCATACGGTATCCTCAACATGCACTTGTGAACAACAGATCGGGGGGGGGGTGAGACCTCAAGTCTCTTTTAGCTTAAACATATACCCAAGCTTCTATTTCAGTGCACCTCAAAAATGGCTAATTCTACCTGCAAAAGAAGTTAGCAAACCCGCCCCCCACACACTTTAACCAGCTGGGGCAGGTTTGCGAGAGGAGCCATCCAGGGTCGCTGCCGTTAACCCCGATGATGTGATTCTCTGGGAGGACCTGGTCTTAAAGCTGTTCTGAAGTGTGAAGGAGGGATGAAAGGCTTTGGTCTGAAACATCCCATAAAGGAGGAAGGAGAAAACAGCAACAGCAGCTACCCGCTGTGCAGCCTGCAAGAGCTTGTTTGATGATGATGACACCATCTGTTGTTGACTTCGCACACGTGGGACCCCATCTCAGGAATACTGAGGCTTATCTCACTGGATCGCCTCTATCCAGCTGGTTCTGTTCTACTCTACTCTTTTCTTTTCTATTCTCAGCACAAAAGTTGCCCAGTAGCACACAGAGTACTTAGACCTACTCCACATATACACAGGTATTTTCCAAAACACAGCCTTTTCTATGCGTTTTGGCCTTCGGTACACACACACACACACACACACGTAGGGACAATCTAGTACGGCCGAGTCAGCTGACCTACATGTCTTTGGACTGTGGGAGGAAACTGGACCTCCCGGAGGAAACCCATGCAGACACGGGGAGAACATGCAAACTCCACACAGAGGACGACCCAGGACGACCCACCAAGGTTGCACTACCCCGGGGCTCGAACCCAGGACCTCCTCGCTGTGAGGCGACCGCGCTGACCACTGCGCCACCAGCAGTAATCATGTTCATCCTAAATGTAAGCAACGGTAACGGCTGTACTTGCCACTGAGAGTGAACTGGCCTAAGTAGATGGACTCTGAAGACACTGTGAAGGACTTGGTGCCCAGTGAGACAAGGAGGGTGGCTGTATAAGAGGCAAAGATGAAGCCATCAGGTAAGAAATGGCATTTTCTATTAAGAAATGTGCGGCGTAAGTATAGCAGATCTTTGTTTCTTTTTTTAACTTAGTTTTCATTTCAGCTTCAACAACTTTCCAACCAGATTCACACTTCTGCCTGCTGGTTTTTCCCCACATTATTTCCATTTTTTCAGCTGTACCTATATGGTTTATAAATAATTTAACCGAAGGAAATTAAAAAAAATATATATATAAACCCCTTCACTTCAGCATGAAGTGTTGGTTGTTATTGCGGTATAAATTAAAGACATGAATAATTAAAAAAGGAGAGGAGGGGTCGGGATCAGGGAGGGCAGTTGTGTAATGAAAGTGTGTAGTTTGTGGTCTGGGTGCATGTGTACACATACACGGATAGAGAGGCACGTACGATACAGAGTGTATGCAAGGGGTTCGAACGCTTCACTGTCTCAGTGTGGCCGTGGCCGCGCTCCACCTTCAATAAATAAATAAATAAATCTTTCTGAAGTCTTGTCGACCTTGCTGTTCGTAAGTGTGCCCAATAGTTCTAGTATGGTGTGTGTGTGTGTCTATGAAGCCCCCCGCTACCGAGTATGTGTTTAGTAGGGGAGAGCACATGCATGCGTTGATATGAGTAAAGCAGATTTTTGTGGGGGGGGGGGGCACATCCACTGGACCCTTCAGTGCCCAGGAGTTTCTGCTGGCGGGCCTGCATGTGAGGCATATGCGAGTGTAGGTTCTTCTTTAGGAACAGGAGCGTCTCGGCTCTCTCACGTGAAAGTCACCCGAAACCTTGAAATCGTCCCAAACTGCTCGCGTGTCTGCTGCGATCACATGGCTCGGCAAGTAATGATAACATTACTTGGTAGACATTTTTGGTGCTTCCCCTCGCCGAACACCGAATGTGCTTCTTTTTTTTGTTAGTTTCAGCGGAACAATTTCTGTTCCCAAACAAGCAGTGCCTCCAAACTTATTCTCACTATCTCGTGCACCATGTTGCCCACATTGATTGTGTGCCAAGAGTCCATCCCCATTCTCGTCTCGTCTCGTCTCGTCTCGTCTCGTCTCGGCTCATCTCATCTCAGCTCAGCTCAGCTCAGCTCAGCTCATCTCATCTCATCTAAACTCATCTCATCTCATCTTATCTCAGCTCATCTCATCTCATCTCATCTAAACTCATCTCATCTCATCTCATCTCATCTCATATCATCTCATCTCATCTCATCTTATCTTATCTCATCTCATCTCAGCTCAGCTCAGCTCATCTCATCCCCAGCTGCTTCTCCGGGGTCGGGTCGTGGTGGCAGCAAGCTAAGTAGGGCACTCCAGGCGTCCCTCTCCCCAGCAACGCCCTCCAGCTCCTCCTGGGGGATCCCAAGGTGTTCCCAGGCCAGATTGGACATGTAGTCCCTCCAGCGAGTTCTGGGTCTACCCCGGGGTCTCCTCCCAGTTGGACGTGCCTGGAAAACCTCCCAAGGAAGGCGCCCAGGAGGCATCCTGATCAGATGCCTGAACCACCTCAACTGGCTCCTTTCGACGCAAAGTTGAGGTGGTTCGGGCACCCGCCACCCGCAGGGATGACCATTGGGGTAGGGTGCAATGCAGGCCTGGAAGCAGGCAAAGGCGGGGACCGGGGCGTGCCGACTTCCAGAATTGCAGACTGGTCCTCGGGATGTGGATGAGTAACGTTACTTGAGAAATTGCTTGGGTAGACTCAACAACACCGGCCTGTTGCTTAACATTTCTGCCTCCTCGTCTCAGTTTCTCGGAACATTTTATTTTTGCCAGGTTCGAGGATGGATACACTACTAAAATCTTCAAAACTTCAGACATTTTGGGCAAAGATGACAATCCTGTCCAACAGCTGGAAGACCGTAGGTCAGGTGAAGCCATTCTAGCCAAGTGGACCGATGGGACATTTTACAGCGCCACAGCTGAATACATTGCACAGCCCGACCAGGTAAAAAGAAAAGGCTGCCCACCTCAGCCAACAGCACTGGAGTCTTTTTAGAACTGGCACAATGTTCACTCACCTACCTTTTCAAGTGCCGACACAGTAATGATTGAGAGGAGCCCACTATCTGAATACGGTGAAGAATGCTGACCCACCACTCAACGGCGGCGAAACTGCTGGCCCCTTCTCTGCCGGGGGCAACGCAGCCAGCTCACCACCTGATGGCGGAAATGCGGCCAGCCCACCACCCCACAGGGGTAACGCAGCCAGCCCATCTCCTTACTGGGACACCACCACTGGCCCACTAACCTACTAGCACAACACAGCCAGCCCACCTCCTTACTGGAGCAACGCAGCCGGCCCACCTCCTTACTGGAGCAACACAGCCAGCCCATCTCCTTACTGGGACACCACCACTGGCCCACTAACCTACTAGCACAACACAGCCAGCCCACCTCCTTACTGGAACAACGCAGCCGGCCCACCTCCTTACTGGGGCAACACAGCCGGCCCACCTCCTTACTGGGACAATGCAGCTGGTCCACCTCCTTACTGGGGCAACACAGCCGGCCCACCTCCTTACTGGGACAACACAGCCAGCCCACCTCCTTACTGGGACAACACAGCCGGCCCATCTCCTTACTGGGGCAACACAGCCAGCCCACCTCCTTACTGGGACAACACAGCCGGCCCATCTCCTTACTGGATTAATGCAGCCAGCCCATCTCCTTACTGGGACACCACCACTGGCCCACTAACCTACTAGCACAACACAGCCGGCCCACCTCCTTACTGGGACAATGCAGCTGGTCCACTTCTTACTGGGGCAACACAGCCGGCCCACCTCCTTACTGGGACAATGCAGCTGGCCCACCTCCTTACTGGGGCAACACAGCCAGCCCACCTCCTTACTGGAGCAATGCAGCCAGCCCACCTCCTTACTGGAGCAATACAGCCGGCCCACCTCCTTACTGGGACAATGCAGCTGACCCACCTCCTTACTGGGGCAACACAGCCAGCCCACCTCCTTACTGGGGCAATGCAGCCGGCCCACCTCCTTACTGGGGCAACAGAGCTGGCTCACTACCCCAGAGGTGCAACACAGCCGGCTCACCACCTGACGCTGGAAACATGGCCAGCCCATCACCCTACAGGGGAAATGTGGCCAGCTCATCGTCCAATGAGGGCAATACAGCCGGCCCACCACCCAACAGGGACAACGCAGCCCCTGGACAGCAGGCAGCAACTGCATGGAAACCATGTGACGGATGTAAAGAGGCGGTTGAAAGAATCCTCCTCGACAAGAGAAGGGAGGATGAAGCCATTTCGAGAATAGGCAAGTAATGTAAGTAACTGATAGTAAACTGCTGGGATAGGCTCCAGCACCCCCGTGACCCTGAGTATGATAAGCGGTTTGGATAATGGATGGATGGATGGATTAACAATTGGGCCTGAACACATAACACTGAATGTACTGTTTGTGCTATTTCCCCCCCTCAGACCCAGGCCAGGTCAGAGAGCTGAAGACTCCTCTCAACTTTATTGGACAGAGACATCGTGAGCTGGACAACAGCCCACTGGCACCATCAGGCCAGCAGGAGGTGTTTCCTGGCAGCAGCTTGCTCCTCTCATCATACCGCCTTGCATCCACGCATCAGGCATCGAAACAAGATTGCCTGCGACTGTTTCAATCTCTTTTTGATTATTTTTTCTGCTGAAGACTGCGTGACTTTGGTCACCTTTGGACGCCATGGCGAGACCCCCGAGGAAAAAGAGGGTCCTAAACTAGAAGAAGGGCAGATGGTTCTAAGTGAGTTTTCTCAAATTTCGGCTGCTTCGTCACTTAAATGTAGGGTAGCGGACTTTTTAAAACTAAACAAACTGAGAATATCACTCTGCTTTTGTTTAGACTTTTGTTGTGATCAAACACTATGATTGGCCCCAGAACAACTAAGCCCCCCCTTTTTGGGGGGGGGGGGCAAAACAACATAAGATGAAAAAAAAGGGCTTTTAGCCCACTCTCCCGGACAGCTCGAGGTACCTGTGAAGTTAACCGAAATGTTTTGAGTCATGCCTCAATACGCAATGGTCTCAGGTCATTTTCCCATTTGGTTTGTTTTTGTTTTCGTGGGTTCGAACCCCAGTACGAGTGTTTAAACAAATGTAAGTTGCTAACTCAACTAACGCTGTGCCAACATTAGCAAGCATGTTTCCCCATGTTTCAGCAAGCTATGGCAATAACTGGGAGGACTTTGGTTTATTTTATTGAAACTTTTTTGTTGTTGTTGTTGGATTTTCCCCCCTTTTCCCCCCATCTGTATCCGGCCAATTACCCCACTCTCCCGAGCCGTCCCGGTCTCTGCTCCACCTCCTCTGCTGATCCGGGGAGGGCTGCAGACTACCACATGCCTCCTCCCATACATGTGGAGTCGCCAGCCGCTTCTTTTCACCTGACAGTGAGGAGTTTCACCAGGGGGACGTAGCACGTGGGAGGATCGCGCTATTCCCCCTAGTCCCCCCCGAACAGGCGGCCCGACCGACCAGAGGAGGCGCTAGTGCAGCGACCAGTACACACACTCACATCCGGTTTCCCACCCGCAGACTCAGCCAACTGTGTCTGCAGGGACGCCCGACCAAGCCGGATGTAACACGGGGATTCGAACCACAACACCACCCGGACGCCTAAAGGGAAATAAGTTAAAGTTTGGTAAAGTGACCAGTGCGGATTCTCCTTTTACAGCTAAACCTAATTACTACAGTTAATTAATCCAATTCTTAACCGTTTCTCATATTTCTCAAATATGGCTCAAAGCTCGTGCTGCCTTCTCATTTGTAACTTCAGTAGGACACTTAGGAGAAATAAATCAGACGAGCAGGAGACACTGGACATAAGGTCTCCTATGGGGATCGTGCGTCTCGGGTTTGTCTTACGGAAGTCTCAGACTCGTCTCACGTTCTTCTCTTTACCATAAGAAGATATGAATGAGACCAGGGGTATACAACGATGAGATCTCAACTTCAGTGGCCTCACAGAAGTCCACTAATTCATCTCTTTAAAGCTCCCAAGGGGCCCCTAGGAGAAGTAACTCAGACAGAAAGGATCGCAGAAGGATTCGAGCACGAGGAGCTCCAGGGAGTCTCGAGAGATCACAATGAACAAAAGATAAGCGACAGAGTTTGTCCTATGGGGAACTCGATTAACAATTCAATAAACACCAGCTCTTTTAGTTTAATTACTGGTAACTTATGTAAAGGCACTAGTCACTATTATAGTCTTGCTAGGAGATCACATTGGACCTTATGAGGCGGGACATATTAGATATCAACGTTTCATTAACTACTAGTCACTGTTTAAATAGCACTGGCTCGGTTGGTTACTAACTATTCGTCAATGACGAGCTGCTGTTCTGCTTTTCACTTGCCACAATTAGACTGTTACTAGTGGACATGCAGTACTGGATAACTAAAGTACAGCAAAACTACAAGGCTTTATTCAAAAGCAGCCAGGAACAGTGGGACATTCACCACCCATTTACTGGAGTAGCAACGCGCGTGAATGAATAGTTACTACATCTACAAGTTGAATCGTCCTCGAGACGAGTAAAGTTGTACTTTAAGACCTAGACCTTTCTGGTGGTGGCTTGCATCCAACTGGTGGACTATGGGGCCGTTTGGGCACCGGTCCTAAAGATTAAACACTAGAAAAACTTCTTTCGAACAACAGAATTTCATTTTTAAACACTAGTCGCTACTCCGAAGTTACCAGTTGCTGATAAAAAGGGTAACACTTTAGTATGGGGAACGTAGTCACCATTAATTAGGTGCTTATTAGCATGCGAATTAGCAACATATTGGCTCTTAATTGGTCATTATGACGTACTCATTAATGCCTTATTCTGCATGGCCTTATTATACAACCAGTAAGCCATTAACTATGAGTTTTCCCTCTATGACCTCAGAAGTATTGCTTATTAGTAGTACCATCTCAATATGCTTTGCTTAGTATGGACTTTATAAGGTGGTAGTACCACAAGAAGAGTTATTCTCCCTTACTAACACGTAATGAATATGCTCTGTTCTAACATAACAACACACAAAACTACAAGTGTTCATAGTGTTAAATTACTCTAAATTAAGTTTTTGTTACTTAGAATATGTTCCCCACACTAAAGTGGCATCTTGATCATTACTAATTCCCTAGCAATTAAGTTTTTTTATGTTCCCCATACTAAAGTGTTACCAAAAAAAGATCCTATTGGAATAGTGAGTAGTAATAAAAGAACTAGTGTTTATCGAATTATTACAAACAAAAAAGAAAAGTGGCTCATCATCATCAATCTAGTAACCAGTGCCTATTCAAATAGAACTAGCATCTAATTTCTAGCAAATATAGAGTCTTTACCATAGTGACTAGTGAGTCAGCACAGCGACTAGTTTTAAAAAACACATTCCAGTGCCAAATTTTAGTGACTAGTGGTGTGACACACACAAGTGTATGGTCACATTTTGTGTTTAAATGGGTGATGTGTTTTTTGTTTTGTGTGCACCGGAGTCACTGCATAACTGTGAGACTATTCTTCCTACGTCCGCCACTAGGGGGAGCTCTGAGTAAACGGGAGCGCTAGTTGGCAAAGTTGGGCCAGCCAGGCTTCCGTTCTTCAGGCCGAGCACAGCGCGACTGGGAGCGACCGCTAGCGTCTCCTGTCTCTCTACTTGTATCAGTTTAAAACATTTAGTAGTGTATATTATTCCCATCCAGCGCCCTGAATGTAGATTTAACATGTTTAACTTGTATTCATCTGGAATTTGATGTCGTGCTGAGTTGGAATAATACGTGTTTAGCCTCCGTCCAGTGTGGGCGGAAGCTAGCCTGAGAGACGGCAGGCCAGCGAGAAAATGGCGTCCGCGCCGCCTGTATTTCCTTGTTATTTTGATGGCCCACTGATGTTAAAGTGTGTCGTTTCCTTCCGCTAATGAGACTTTACAACTCGTTTAGACCCCACTGGGCTATAAACTTTAATAATAACTTCGGCACGTCAGGTTATACGTCACGCTCGGTCCGCTATTCCAGGTGCAACAACATAAACGACCCCTGTGGAAACAAGGAGCTGAACAATGGTTCCTACTGACACCTTTAATTTTGAGAAAACAGTGCAAAACAAGTTGTGTTGCACACGCCTGGAAAACGTACTGTATAAATGTTTTTAAAAAAAACCGAAGTTGTTTGAATGTTTCTTAGCTAACACGTCATCAGATTCAGTTCAGTAACCTTTATTTACACTGGACTGATTCACAACAGCCCTGTTCAGAGGGGTGAGGGGTGGTGGTGGCACTGTGTCTGAACTGAGAATGTGAATTTGAAGCATTTGCCTGTGGTTACGTACCTGCAGCTCTTCTGTTATTGTGTTTTAAATCAGTTGGCTGGTTCCATTATGATTATAAATGGCTGTTTATATTTATTACACAAAAATGTTTAACAGAGACAGAACAGCCTGATTGATGCAAACACTAACGTCTCCTGTCTCTGTGAGATAGAAAGAGAGAGAGAGAGAGAGAGAGAGAGAGAGAGAGAGAGAGAGAGAGAGAGAGAGAGAGAGAGAGAGAGAGAGAGAGAGAGAGTAATACTGATATGAAATATTTATCTTCTCATCAAGGGTGACGTCCTATTTTGTTTTCACATTTGTTTTATTCACGTTTAATCCATATCAAAGTTTCCCTTTGTTTTTTGAAAAATGTTTTCCCTGTAAAGGATGAAAATGGTGGATTGCTCCCTCCGGGTTGGGGATGAGTTGTGGCCTCAAGTGAAGGAGTTCGAGTATCTCGGGGTCTGGAGGAGGATGGAGCGGGAGATTGACGGGTGGATTGGTGCAGCATCAGCAGTAGTGTGGACGTTGTACCGGACCGTTGTGGTGAAGAAGGAGCTGAGCCGGGAGACAAAGCTCTCAATTTACCAGTCAGTCTTGGTTCCAACCCTCACCTATGGTCATGAGCTTTGGGTAGTGACCGAAAGGGTGAGATCGTGGATACAAGTGGCTGAAATGAGTTTCCTCTGTAGGGTGTCTGGGCTCAGCCTTAGAGATAGGGTGAGGAGCTGGGACATCCGGAGGGAGGTCGGAGTAGAGCCGCTGCTCCTTCACATCCAAAGGAGCCAGTTGAGGTGGTTCAGGCCTCTGATCAGGATGCCTCCTGGGCGCCTTCCTTTGGAGGTTTACCGGGCACATCCAACTGGGAGGAGACCCCGGGGTAGACCCAGAACTCTCTGGAGGGACTACATGTCCAACCTGGCCTGGGGACACCTTGGGATCCCCCAGGAGGAGCTGGAGGGCGTTGCTGGGGAGAGGGACGTCTGGAGTACCCTACTTAGCTTGCTGCCATCGTGACCCGACCCCGGAGAAGCAGCTGATGATGTGATGAGCTGAGCTGAGCTGAGCTGAGCTGAGCTGAGCTGAGGTGAGGTGAGGTGAGGTGAGGTGAGGTGAGGTGAGGTGAGGTGAGGTGAGGTGAGGTGAGGTGAGGTGAGGTGAGGTGAGGTGAGGTGAGGTGAGGTGAGGTGAGGTGAGGTGAGGTGAGGTGAGGTGAGGTGAGGTGAGGTGAGGTGAGGTGAGATGAGATGAGATGAGATGAGATGAGATGAGATGAGATGAGATGAGATGAGATGAGATGAGGTGAGGTGAGGTGAGGTGAGGTGAGGTGAGGTGAGGTGAGGTGAGGTGAGGTGAGGTGAGCTGAGCTGAGATGAGCTGAGGGGAGCTGAGGTGAGATGTAAAGGATGAAGTAGTACGCTATGTGGCGCCACCTAGTTTTATGGCCATGCTGAGCTATTACACTCTTCTTGTATTATTGTTTTAAGTTCCTTGGACTCTCCCTCTTGGAAAGGGTTTGGAATTCAGGTCAACACTGAGCGCCACAGACAACAGCAGCCTGCAATACGAAGGACTGATTAGGTCGTCGCCGAGGCAACTTTTCTTCACCTGTTCAACCTCAGTGACACACAGTCCCCATTCCAATGCCCCCAGTCTGCAGCCCTGCTGCCTATGAGGTCATTTCCCCTTGGAGGGGGGGGGGGGGGACAACACAGACACAGGAAGTGATGTCATCACGGCATTAAAGCCCAACTCCGGTACCTATCATAACCTCTACGACTGCTCACAATCTGCCGGGATAGGAAGCATGCGTGTGTGTGTGGGGGTGTGTGGGGGGGGATGGGTGTGTGGGGGGGATGTGGGGGGGTGTGGGGGGGGGTTAGCTCATGTCAGGTGATTATCAGCTGCTGTTGTTTTCCCCCCAGAGCGAACCAATCAGACGCTGCTGCACATCTGAGCGAAATCAATCAGATATTAGTTGATAGGAGGAAACAAGCCGAGCCATCTTCAGAGCTGCATGGCTCCAGCTGGGCCCCGGCGTGTGTGTGTGTGTGTGTGTGTGTGTGTGTGTGTGTGTGTGTGTGTGTGTGTGTGTGTGTGTGTGTGTGTGTGTGTATGTGTGTGTGTGATATAACGTCAGTGGAAAATATACAGCTTTCCCCTGGCACTTAAAAGTTCTTTCTCTCCTCTTTTCCTCCACCTTTCCTCGCCTTCCCTTTTAGCAATCCTATCCATCATCCTCTCCCGCTCCCCCTCTCTCTCTCCCTCCCTCCCTCTCTCTCCCCCTTTCTCTCTCTCTCCCTCTCTCCCTCCCTCTCTCTCTCTCCCTCTCTCTCTTCCTCTCTCTCACACACTCTCTCCCTCCCTCCCTCCCTTCCTCTATCTCCCCCCTCTCCCCCTCTCTCCCTCTCACTTTCTCTCCCCCTCTCACTCTCTCTCTCCCTCTCTCTCCCAGTCTCTCTCTCCCCCAATCTTTGTCTTTTTCTCCATCTCAGGGGAACTAACCCCACCTGCAAAGCAAATAGCACTTTGGCAACAGCAACTTGCTGCTTTAACAACGTGTGCATGTGCATATGCACGAATGAAACACACACACACACACTCACACACACACACACACACACTCACACACACACACACACACACACACACACACACACACACACACACACACACACACACACACACACACACACACACACACACACACACACACTCACACACACACACACACACAGGCAGTTACATCAATGCAAGGTAAGACATTCTCAGCTGTCACATCACCGCTCTGAGTTCCTACCGAGGAGGAGGAAGAGGACTGACTGAGTTCCTACTGAGGAGGAGGAGGAAGAGGACTGACTGAGTTCCTACTGAGGAGGAGGAGGAAGAGGACTGACTGAGTTCCTACTGAGGAGGAGGAAGAGGACTGACTGAGTTACTAGTGAGGAGGAGGAGGAAGAGGACTGACTGAGTTCCTACTGAGGAGGAGGAAGAGGACTGACTGAGTTCCTACCGAGGAAGAGGACTGACTGAGTTCTTACCGAGGAGGAGGAAGAGGACCTACTGAGTTCCTACCGAGGGGGAGGAAGAGGACTTACTGAGTTCTTACCGAGGAGGAGGAAGAGGACTGACTGAGTTCCTACCGAGGGGGAGGAAGAGGACTGACTGAGTTCCTACCGAGGAGGAGGAAGAGGACTGACTGAGTTCCTACCGAGGAGGAGGAAGAGGACTGACTGACTTCCTATCAAGGAGGAGGAAGAGGACTGACCGAGTTCCTACCGAGGAGGAGGAAGAGGACTTGCTGAGTTCCTACCGAGGAGGAGGAGGAAGAGGACTGACTGAGTTCCTACTGAGGAGGAGGAAGAGGACTGACTGAGTCCCTACCGAGGAGGAGGAAGAGGACTTACTGAGTTCCTACTGAGGAGGAGGAGGAAGAGGACTGACTGAGTCCCTACCGAGGAGGAGGAAGAGGACTTACTGAGTTCCTACTGAGGAGGAGGAGGAAGAGGACTGACTGAGTCCCTACCGAGGAGGAGGAAGAGGACTGACTGAGTTCCTACCGAGGAGGAGGAAGAGGACTTACTCAGTTCCTACTGAGGAGGAGGAGGAAGGGACTGACTGAGTTCCTACTGAGGAGGAGGAGGAAGAGGACTGACTGAGTCCCTACCGAGGGGGAGGAAGAGGACTGACTGAGTCCCTACTGAGGAGGAGGAAGAGGACTGACTGAGTTCCTACCGAGGAGGAGGAAGAGGACTGACTGAGTTCCTACCGAGGAGGAGGAAGAGGACTGACTGAGTCCCTACCGAGGAGGAGGAAGAGGACTGACTGAGTTCCTACTGAGGAGGAGGAGGAAGAGGACTTACTGAGTTCCTACTGAGGAGGAGGAGGAAGAGGACTGACTGAGTTCCTACCGAGGAGGAGGAAGAGGACTGACTGAGTTCCTACCGAGGAGGAGGAAGAGGACTGACTGAGTCCCTACCGAGGAGGAGGAAGAGGACTGACTGAGTTCCTACCGAGGAGGAGGAAGAGGACTTACTCAGTTCCTACTGAGGAGGAGGAGGAAGAGGACTTACTGAGTTCCTACTGAGGAGGAGGAGGAAGAGGACTGACTGAGTCCCTACCGAGGAGGAGGAAGAGGACTGGGTGAGGGGAGGAAGATGAGAAAGAAAACAGGCTTCACGGTGTTCTCGCTTTACGAAATAAGGGAGCGACTCGAGGAAAGACCCCCGCTGCCTCGCTCTCTTGACAGCCACGTGGTTCATTATGGGCGTTTAGCGGACGCTCTCACGCAGGAAAACTTCTCCTGGCGGTTCTGGTCGGGTAAACCGGACCTGATGTACGGCTGGTATTACAAGCAGTCAGCAAGACGAGGGATTAAACAATGCTGCCCAGGCAGCAGAATAAGTTCAACCTCTTTCCTGTCTGCTGAATTATTCATATTGTTTCATCAGCGCAGCAAGTATCCTCATCACACACAAGTGCTTTAATTGCTTCAGTGCGATACGGAGCGGCTGGCGCATAACGAGTCCGGATCACTAAGCTCTTCAGTTGGGAGTCCATGAAAGGTCTGCTTTGTTGGACTTCTTGGACGATGACCTGCTTGACATGGCTGCAGGTACCCGTACACAAATCCACACCACATGGGTGGACCTCATTACCTCCATCGGCTGCGCTGGGATATTTGCCTTGCTCAAGGGCACCTTGACGGTGGCCATCGAGGGATGGGGGGGGGGATTGCTCATTCATTTGTCCTCTGTCGGACTTTCCCTGCTCATTAGGGGATTTCAACCAGCAACCTTCTGAACAACGGCACGTTGGCTCTCCACTCTGGTCGGCAGGTCCATCCTGTACTGGGAAGTTACGGTCAAGTTTGGTTTTACCTGAGGGGCGTCCGGGTGGCGTGGCGGTCTATTCTGTTGCCTACCAACACGGGGGTCGCCGGATCGAATCCCCGTGTTGCCTCCGGCTTGGTCGGGCGTCCCTACAGATACAATTGGCCGTGACTGGGAAGCCGGATGTGGGTATGTGTCCTGCTCGCTGCACTAGCGCCTCCTCTGGTTGGCCAGGGCGCCTGTTTTTTGGGGGGGAGGGGGGAATAGCGTGATCCTCCCACGCGCTACGTCCCCCTGGTGAAACTCCTCACTGTCAGGTGAAAAGAAGCGGCTGGCGACTCCACGTGTATGGGAGGAGGCATGTGGTAGTCTGCAGCCCTCCCCGGTTCCGCAGAGGGGGTGGAGCAGAGACCGGGACGGCTCGGAATAGTGGGGTAATTGGCCGGATACAATTGGGGAGGGGGGAAAAAGGGGGGGTTTGTTTTTTCCATTTCCTCAATTTAATCCGATATTGGGGGTCTGCCGCTCTGGGTAGGACTCTGGGATTCCTATTTTAGGCCGTTGTACAGCTGCACGGTGCACACTGGACATGGAGTAAATGGAGTAAAACCCAACCAGATTCTGGCGCTTGAGAGCGGAACAGCTCTGCATCAAGAAGAAAACTCCCCCTACGTATATAACAGCTTTCCTCCTAATGGTTTAATGTGAACGTCGCCAGACTAACGTAATCAACCTATAATCATTTTTGGCTGGGTTGAAAGAGGCTCTATTACTTCCACCTCATGAAATGCTTACATTACCCCGCCGCTGCTGCTGGGCTCGTTTCATTTGCAGGCCTAAAATAGCCCCGCACTGCAGACGTTGCTGTTGTTGTTGTTGTTGTCTCTCGTTTCTGCAAACTGGGGAGAAAGTTAAGTTTATGCCACGTAGGCGGAGCGTGAGGGAATTCGTCTGTACTTAATATAGGCCTTCATCAATACCGGCTAAACTACGATGAGCCTTTATCGGGTCTTATTCCGATCCCTCGGATTGGATCGTGACACCCCAAAGCTGTGTTGCTGGTTTTCCGTTCTGGTAAGTAGTACAGCTGTTACGTCACAGAGGGTTTTGAATCTGCACACCGGGTGAACATATGACGTCATCAATCACCCAAACGAAGGGACTGTAGGTGAGGACCACTGCGCTCGGGACACCACCAGTATATGGTCAGCATACAGCACAGAGACACGTGGAATGTTTTCAAGCCCAACAGGTCCTCAGCCATGTCTCACCCACTCCTACGTCTTACTGAAAACGTACAATCCCCCGAATGTCTTCACCCCTATTTTCCTGCAGAGGCGAAGCTTCTGAGCAGGCAAGCCAGGCAACTGCTTGGAGCCCCAGGCAGTAGGGGGCGCCCGAGGGCCGGCAGAATTTACTCCAAAGCAGTGACCGCAACCCCCCCTCCACCTCAAACAACCAACGGACGACTTGCAATGACATGACATCACAGGAGGAAACCTCCCTTCTAGGGGCCCCATGTCATTCGCGTCCACACCAAGATAGGCCGGCGAAGGAGAATGAGGAGTTATGCTTCGGGAGCAGAAAAGAGGAGGAGGAGGAAAAAAGAAAGAAAGACGGTGGCAAGTGGAGCAGAAAGGCTACTGATTAAGTAGATGACTGAATGCTGTTCAGTATAGCAGTTGCACTAGCCTTATAATTTATATCGTAACGTGCATGGATAAGAAGACACGCTGGCCGCTGGCTGGCGGGTCTGACCCTTTAGTCTAGCGGTTAGCGATGCCTCCTGCGGTGCGACAGTAACCTAAATCACCATTCTGACAGAAAGTTCACAGCGTTGCCTTTTCCAACGCTTACGTCAACGTCAATTGCATCAAATGGTTATTAGCTGACTTTTAACAACTGCTGTTAATTAACTTGTTCAATTAAATCATTTATCTCAAGTTACGTCAGCTATTAACCCAATACAGACTGCGCTTATTTACAGAACTGAACATATAAACGTAACTTGGCCCCCACAGTGCAATTGATCTAAAACTCATTTAAATGCAAATATATGCAAATTCAGGGAGCGGTAGGTCTGGATGGTTGCCCCCCCCACCCCCACCCCACGGTTATTAAACACTGAAAATCCAAAGCCGTCAAAATGACAGCCTTGGTTGTTCTAGCTTAACATGTTGTTCTAATGTCTCGTGAATATGACTTTGCAGGCTTTAAGTTGGTGGCAGAGAAAAATGAAGAGCAGAAAAACACCTGTTCACAGTCTACTTGTTTGCATATATGTATGAGTGCGTTTCAGGGGCGATGTGGTCACACTGTGGACAGTGTGTAGGTCTACCTGTGGAAGTTGTTCTGAAATGCGGACTGTTTTGAATCCGCCCCGGCAAAGGAGATGATTTCAAGATTGTACACTGGCCCTGGCACTGGACTGACAGGCCTATCTAAGTGGGGCTTCTGATTTATGGTCTGATAATACTACATAGGGCACATTTCTGGCCTGCTGCTCTGTGTGTGTTGTGTGTCCTTATAGTCAAGTGCCACAAGCCACAGCACAAAGAGAGCTTTGGTGGGGTTTATGTAGCCCTCCGTATCGGGCTTTTAGAGAGGACTGTGGCGTGCACATCCAGCCCAATGAGGGCTCAGGTGCAGGATAAAGAACCAAAATGAAGGACAGAAACGACAACCACAAACTAAAAAAGGAAGCTCCAAATACAATGCAATGCAATGTTTTGGTCACATAAACCTTCTCCAGACATCAATCCTGCAATAGGTCTCACAACTAAGAGGCCACTCTATCTATCCATCCATCCATCTATCTATCTGGATATCCATAAGTGGTAGAGGAATAGAGGAATAAATCTTTAGTCACGGTGTTTCAGGAGTGCCAAGCAACCTGTGAAATGAAAGCTGATGGTCTTCAAGCGGTAGAAATGTGGATGTGAAAACAGAAATCCAGCAGTGGGCAGCAACCTTCATCCTCCTCCTCATCATCATCATACCGCTTATAGAGAAGTTCACTTCCAGGTGGCTGATGTTTGGGGCAAGTTTCCAAGAAAAAGTGCCCAAAAGGTGTCAAAGAAGGAAGTGACACTTTTTCTGCAGCGGTGAAAGATGCGACTGACTCTCCTGTCAAAAGGATTTGATGGGTTGCTGAGAAAAGAAAAGAAAACCGAAGAAAATAACACGCTGAAGGCCTCAACTTCTCTGGGGTGCACCACAAGTGTCAAGTGTTTCAGCCAGGGGCCGTTGCGGGGGGGGTGGGATGGGGGTCTGCAGGCCCCGTGTGAACTTGACATGTGAGGCCCTGCTCATTGACATACATGCACGTGAATCACGGTCACACACACACACACACGGCTATTCTAGTTCTACTGCACACAGCTCTTCTAGTTCTACTGCACACACCTATTCTAGTTCTAGTTCTACTGCACACAGCTATTCTAGTTCTAGTTCTACTGCACACACCTATTCTAGTTCTAGTGGCACATACCTATTCTAGTTCTAGTGCACATACCTATTCTAGTTCTAGATCTACTGCACACAGCTATTCTAGTTCTACTGCACCCAGCTATTCTAGTTCTAGTTCTACTGCACACAGCTATTATAGTTCTAGTTCTACTGCACACAGCTATTCTAGTTCTAGTTCTACTGCACACAGCTATTCTAGTTCTAGTGCACACACCCTATTCTAGTTCTAGTTCTACTGCACACACCTATTCTAGTTCTAGTTCTACTGCATACAGCTATTCTAGTTCTAGTTCTACTGCACACAGCTATTCTAGTTGTAGTTCTACTGCACACAGCTATTCTAGTTCTAGTGCACACACCTATTCTAGTTTCTAGTTCTACTGCACACACCTATTCTAGTTCTAGTTCTACTGCACACACCTATTCTAGTTCTAGTTCTACTGCACACAGCTATTCTAGTTCTAGTGCACATACCTATTCTAGTTCTAGTGCACATACCTATTCCTAGTTCTAGATCTACTGCACACAGCTATTCTAGTTCTACTGCACCCAGCTATTCTAGTTCTAGTTCTACTGCACACAGCTATTATAGTTCTAGTTCTACTGCACACAGCTATTCTAGTTCTAGTTCTACTGCACACAGCTATTCTAGTTCTACTGCACACACCTATTCTAGTTCTAGTGCAATACCTATTCTAGTTCTAGATCTACTGCACACAGCTATTCTAGTTCTACTGCACTCAGCTATTCTAGTTCTAGTTCTACTGCACACAGCTATTCTAGTTCTAGTTCTACTGCATACAGCTATTCTAGTTCTAGTGCACACACCTATTCTAGTTCTACTGCACACAGCTATTCTAGTTCTAGTGCACACACCTATTCTAGTTCTAGTTCTACTGCACACACCTATTCTAGTTCTAGTTCTACTGCATACAGCTATTCTAGTTCTAGTTCTACTGCACACAGCTATTCTAGTTGTAGTTCTACTGGCACACAGCTATTCTAGTTCTAGTGCACACACCTATTCTAGTTCTAGTTCTACTGCACACACCTATTCTAGTTCTAGTTCTACTGCACACACCTATTCTAGTTCTAGTTCTACTGCACACAGCTATTCTAGTTCTAGTGCACATACCTATTCTAGTTCTAGTGCACATACCTATTCTAATTCTAGATCTACTGCACACAGCTATTCTAGTTCTACTGCACCCAGCTATTCTAGTTCTAGTTCTACTGCACACAGCTATTATAGTTCTAGTTCTACTGCACACAGCTATTCTAGTTCCTAGTTCTACTGCACACAGCTTATTCTAGTTCTAGTGCACACACCTATCCTAGTTCTAGTTCTACTGCACACACCTATTCTAGTTCTAGTTCTAGTGCACACACCTATCCTAGTTCTAGTTCTACTGCACACACCTATTCTAGTTCTAGTTCTACTGCACACAGCTATTCTAGTTCTAGTGCACACACTCTATT
>NC_079217.1:62741365-62789694 GCF_029633865.1 Lampris incognitus | reverse complement strand
AGAGTCCAGTTTATTTATGTAGCACATTAAAAACCACCACAGCTGAACCAAAGTGCTGCAAAGCTTAAAATGCAATACAAAACAAGTGACACACACTATGAATATAAAAAGATATGTAAAGAAGACATGACAAGATAAACAATATAAAATGTAAACAATAAAACGTAAGAGTAAAAGCATATTTCCACAATAAAATCACGGTGTCAAGCGCAACTTGAATTGAATGCCAGCGAGGAGAGGCAGGTCTTTAACCAAGATTTACAAGTCTCGGGGGTCTGAGCAGATCTGATGTGGACTGGTAAGTTGTTTCAGAGACCAGCGGCAGCAGCCACTGCAGAGGCTCTGTCCCCCCTGTTCTTAAGGCTGGATCTGGGAACATGTAGGAGCATCTGGTTTGCTGACCTGAGTGCTCTGACTGGTGTATGATGAGGTGAATAAGATGGTGCCAGCCCATTTAAAGACTTGAAAACAGGTAATAAAATCTTAAACTGGATCCTAAAACAGACAGGAAGCCAATGAAGGGAGGCCAGTACAGGCGTTATGTGATCACGTCGCTGCATTTTGTACAACCTGCAGGCGACGAAGCGACAACTGAGCTACGCCAACGAGTTACAATAATCTAGACGAGAGGTAATAAATGCATGAATTATCCTCTCAAGATCATTTGGAGGGAGATAGGCTTTTACTTTTCCCAGAAGTCGTAATTGGGAATAAAAGCTCGTTTTGACTACTGAGCTTATTTGTTTATCAAAGTTAAAAGAGCTGTCAAACATCACCCCAAGATTCCTAACAGAAGAGTGGCTCTAGGAAGCTAAGCGGCCAAGAGCACTATCATAACCATCCAGCAGATCAGGCTGTCCATATACAACAATTTCAGTCTTATTTTGATTTAGTTTCAGGAAGTTTAACTCCATCCATGTTTTGACATCCCTTAAACAACTCAGCAAAGCCTGTATAGAATCTCTGCTGTTTGTTTTATAGGCAGATAGATTTGCAAATCATCAGCAAAACAATGAAAAGACATATTGTGTTTTTTAAAAATGGACCCCAAGGGCAGCATATACAATGAGAAGAGAATGGGGCCCAAAATGGAGCCTTGGGGGACCCACAGTTAAGTGGGGCTGCAGCTGAAGAGAATTGGTCTATATGGACAGAAAAGCTTCTATTTGACAGGTAAGACTTGAACCATTCTAGGGCAGTTCCTTTAATGCCTACACACAGCTCAAGACGTGATAAAAGAATATTATGGTCAACCGTGTCGAAGGCAGCAGTCAGGTCCGAAAGTACCAGAACAGCAGAGTTCCCAGAGTCCACGGTTAAAAGAAGATCAAACTCTTAAAAGGGCTGTTACAGTGGTCCGATATATGTGTATCACATATTTCAGTGATGCATACACTTAAACCAAAGGCCAACATGAGGTCCAGTGTGTGACCCTTCTCATGCGTCGCATCAGTCACCAATAGAGTGAGATTAAAAGAGTCAATAAGATTCAAAAAGTCTTTGACCAGAGGTCTGGATTCACAACAGACATGGATATCAAAATCACCGACAATTAGAAACTGTCATAGTTCACTATAGTCCCCGCCACAAAGTCTGTGAATTCCTGAATGAAGTCCTTGTTGAATTTCGGTGGACTGTAGACCACTGCGCACAGCACGGGACAATTACACTTTATTTCAAAAGCTGCAGCTCGAAGCTGGAGAAGCTGTCAGGCTTGGATTTAAATACAGAAGCTAGACCTCCACCTTTGCCAGTGGTCCGAGGCGAGCTGATGAATAAACAGTCAGGGGGAAGAAGTTCAGAAATGGGTGAACCCACCAGCGTGAAGCCGGGTCTCCGTCAAAAACATAAAATCCAAGTCCCGAGAGGTAAAGAAGTCATTCAGCAGGGATGTCTTATTAGCTAGCGACCTGGCATTAATGACAGCCAGATGGACAGTAAGCTCCTCTTCGTCCGACGCTGATGCACGATCCAGCGGATGAAGGTTCCTGTGATCCACGCCGCCTCTGCTGATCGCATCCATCTGGGAAGAGGAGCCTCCACCGGCAGGTGGAGTTGGCCCACAGCAGCGCCAGGAACAACAGGCAGGAGCCATCGAACCGGAAAAAAGGTTGATAACCACTGCGAAGGAGGCGAGGATCATTTCCATGGGAGGACGTTAGGTAAGCGTTGACGCTCACCCGAACACCACCCCGCTTTCTCCGTCTTCTAGGGCGCCTCCTACAGGGAAGGACACAAGGTGGGCGGTGCAAGTATGCCGGTATAGCGAGAGCAATGGAGGAAGGTTTCAGAACGGATCTCCCAAACTGTGCTTTAACAGCAACTCATGGGACGCTGGGATATTGAGAAGCGCTTGGCGATCACATACGAGTAGAGCAACAACATCATGACGGCATGGGCGGCAGAACAGAACAACAGCAAACAATACCCCAAACACACCCGACAGACGCCTCGCCGCACACACTGGCACCATCTTGCCGGAAGTGACAAACTGAGTGAGACAAAGGAGTGAAAGAGCGATGGATCAAAAGTAAAACAGATGGAGAGAGTCAGGGAGAGAAAGAGACTGAGAAAGAGAGGGAGGGAGGGAGATATTGAAAACAGGCAAAAGGGTGATGGATGGAGGGAGAGACGCAGAGGCTGATGGTTGTGTGCGTATGATTGCTCTGCTGCCACAAAGGTCACGACTTCTATTAACACTTCTGTGACAAGTCTTCTTCTGTCAATATCTGTTTATCTAGCCTAGAGGAGGGGGGGAGGGATGGAGGGCTGACCGACTGCTGCCGGAGGTCAGGCCTTCAGTGGCTTGCGGGTTAAAACACACAACCTCACTCCCTCACTCTCTCACACACACACACAAACTACAAAAAAGTGTCCCTGTCAACACAAACACACTCACAGGGGAAATCATCCCTCACACACACCGACACACCCACACACCCAACCAACATATTGACCTAAAGAGAATCGGTTGGTTTGCCATTTGTTTCTCTCAGCCTCCATTCATTCTCGTTATGTCAGTCAGGATCCATGGAATAGATAAAGCAGAGGTGGTTGGTTGTGTTACCCCCGGTTGTGTGTGTGTCACTGAAGGTGAGTGAGTGTCTCTTGGTTCTTGACATTTATGTCCCAACCCATTGGGAGTCCACATAATTTCTCAGTTGTTTGTTCACGGGTTTTCCCCCATCGAACTGGCTGATTATGTTTATATCCCGTCACGGACAGGATCTCAGGGTGCAGCCGAGGTGAGGAGTGTGTCAAATTTGGGAATCTCAGAAATGCATCTCTGCTCTTCGCAGATGATGGGGTTTTGTTGGCCCCATCAGAACACAACCTCCAGCGCGCACTGGAGTAGGTTGCAGGTGAGAATAAAGTGGCCGGGATGAGAGTCAGCACCTCCAAGTTTGAGGCCATGGATCTCTACCGGAAAATGGTGGATTGCTCCTTCTGGGTTGGTGATGAGTTGTTGCCTCAAGTGAAGGAGTTCAAGTATCTCGGGGTCTTGTTCACGAGTGAGGGTAGGGTGGAGCGGGAGATTGACAGGTGGATTGGTGCAGCATCAGCAGTAATGTGGACGTTGTACCGGACCGTTGTGGTGAAGAGGGAGCTGAGCCGGAAGGCAAAGCTCTCAATTTACCAGTCAGTCTTCGTTCCAACCCTCACCTATGGTCATGAGCTTTGGGTAGTGACTGAAAGGGTGAGAAGGTGGATACAAGCGGCTGAAATGAGTTTCCTCCGTAGGGTGTCTGGGCTCAGCCTTAGCGATAGGGTGAGGAGCTCGGACATCCGGAGGGAGCTCGGAGTAGAGCCGCTGCTCCTTCGCATTGAAAGGAGCCAGTTGAGGTGGTTCAGGCCTCTGATTAGGATGCCTCCTGGGCACCTTCCTTTGGAGGTTTACCGGGCACGTCCAACTGGGAGGACACCCCGGGGTAGACTCAGAACTCGCTGGAGGGACTACGTGTCCAGTCTGGCCTGGGAACGCCTTGGGATCCCCCAGGAGGAGCTGGAGGGAGTTGCTGGGGAGAGGGACATCTGGAGTGCCCTACTTAGCTCACTGCCACCACGACCCGACCCCGGAGAAGCGGCTTAAGATGAGATGAGATGAGACGGCTGTTTATTTTAAAATTCTTAGCAAATTAACAAAAAACCCTAAACTTTACTAATCCAAATTCAAAATTCAAGGTGTGTGTGTGCGTGTGTGTTTGTGCACATTATGCCATACGGTCTCTGGTGCAAAACTCTGTAGTTATCGTGACGAATTTAATTTCTGCATGAGTAATGTTATGTATCTTTGTGTTTTATATGATTAAGAGTAAATACTCTTTTTCAAATTTTATTTCTGATTTTTCCCTTTTTCTCCCAATTTAGTGACCAATCGCTCCCTATTTTAGCTCCAACACCCACCCTCGTACTGCATGCGTTCGCCAACTGCATCTCTGGAGACGCCTCCCCACTTCTGTGACAAAGCGACTCCAGGCCGAACCACTGCTTTTCCCCCGCACACACACAGAGATGCATTCATGTGATGAACACAAGCCGACTCCGCACCCCTCCCGAACACAGTGCTGCCAATTATCGCTGCTTCGTCGAGTCCGGCCATAGTCGGATCTGACGAGACCCCAAAATATATATATATATATTCATTCATTCTCTCTCTCTCTCTCTCTCATCTCTCTCTCTCTCTCTCTCTCTCTCTCTCTCTCTCTCTCTCTCTCTCTCTCTCTCTCTCTCACACCCGTCTAACATTTGACTCTACATTTCTATGGGTATTCATAGTAAATGTTCTCGTGTGAGATAACCTAATAAATATGTGGTGTCTCCCTTCTTCCTCTCACCATCCATCACTGACGTAAAGGTCTCAGCTAAAGGTTGATACCAATGCCCTCAGGCGTTCATTACGGAAACGTTCATTAACTGTGAAAACGCTAAAGTTCAGGGCCAAACACTGCTCTCTCTCTCTCTCCCTCTATGTCTCTCTTTTGCTCTCCCTCTCTCTGCACTGCATGCTGGGAGGTTGGGTGTGTCAGCGTGAGTGAGGGTGTTGAATGAGCTTGAGTGTGTTATTTGGCTTAATTCACTGTTTTTCTATTGCTTTCACTCTTCTTTCTACATGGTAAGGTAAGGAGTTTACTCTTACGTCGCTGCTGGTTGTTGGGAATTGGCTGGAGTAGCTGGTCGGGGTTTGGTGGTGTGCAGTATGGCGTCCCTCCCTGGTGAGGGTTCACCTCCCCTGTCTATCAGACACAGGGTTAGAGTCGTGGTTGACTCGCGGTACACTGTCGAACAGGTTCTCCTGGCTGCAGGAGAACTAGTTGGCAATGAGAACATCACGTACGGCTCTCGGATGAATAAAGCTGTGGTGGCTTTCCTCCGAGAGCAGCGTTTGGTCCACGGTCCACCTGCTGGTTGAGAGGGGCCTGGTGCTGGACGATCTGTTTGTAGCCGTCTCTCCATTGTCTGTGCCATCGACTTGTATTACCGTGTCAGGCGTACCTCCATTTATCCTGAACGAGCTCACTGAAAGAGAACTGAGTCGTTTCGGGAAGTTTGCTGGCGGGTTCAGAACAGTTCGTCTGGGTTGTGACGACGCTAGACTGCAGCATGTTACCCCCCTGCGGAGACAGGCCTTCATGTATTTAAATGATTCTTCACAACACCTACAAGTGTCATTTGGAGTCAAATATGATTACGGTTTCTACACTCTCTGTGCAAGTTCTGGCAGTGTGAAATGTTTTGAGTGTGGTGATGTCGGCCACTAACGTTCATCCTGCCCGCACAGGGAGCCCACAGCGGGCAGCAGTTCAGGCGAGACACAGACTGGAGGCGCTGCTGAGAGCAGTAGCTCACAACCTGATGTGAAGGGAAATGAAACAACTGAGCAGGACAGCAATAATGAAAATTGCGGTAATCTAAGTGATAGTGAAGCACAGGTTATGGATGTATGCAGAGACGGAGGACAGCTGGAACCAGTGAGAGACAGTCACCCAACTGAGGCTGAGAGTCAGGCCTCTGCAACAGGTGAGTCACACTGTGAAAACGCTAGAAATGAACAGCTGAACAGCTTCATTGCTGTTAAGCGTGGTCACAGAAAATGACCTCACCGATGTTTGGAGGACACTTAATCCAGCAGTTAGGCAGTACACATGGGTAAAAGCTGCTGACGGTAGTGTGGGGGCAGCCAGGTTGGATAGGATTTACCTCAATCAAAAATATAACAACAGGTTAATTAAGTCCACGGTATCACCTGTGGGATTTTCAGATCACCATTTAGTAGTGGCAAATTTTCCCTTACAAATTCAATTTCGACACTGTTCGTACTGGCACTTTGATGTACGGCTAACGCATGATAAAGCTTTCTGTCAGTTCTTCTCTGACTTCTGGAGTCATTGGAGGCAGAGGAAGATAGATTTTGAGAGTTTAGCTCGATGGTGGGAGGTAGGAAAAACCCAAATTAGGATTTTATGTCAGCAATACAATAAACACACTCTCGGTATGGAGAAAATCTGTTTTGAAGAAGTAGCAAGAGAAATTAAGATATTAGAAAACGAAATGATGGCAACAGCAGGACCTGGGAGAGTAGGAGCAAGGCTGTAGGTAGGTTCCTACATGAGAGAGCAAAGGGTGCTTTAATCAGAACCCGAATCTCCACCATTAAAGATATAGATGCTCCAACTTATTTTTTCTTTAAGCTCGAAAGAAAAATTCGAAAAAATAATGTGATGATGCATCTCAAACTTCCCAATGGGCAGTAACAACTGATCCATCAGCGGTGAAGAAGTTGGCCTGTTCAGTGAGGTGATCTGTGTCCCTGAATGTGTGGAAGAGGTACTGAAGGGACTGCCTCAGCTGGGTGAAACACAGGTAGCCTCACTGGAGTCCCCCATCTCCTTTGATGAGATTTCTGAAGCGGTTCAGCTGCTCAGCTGTGGCAAAGCCTCCAGAGTTGATGGACTTCCTTCGGAGTTTTACAAGACGTTCTGGACTCTAATTGGACAAGACTTACATGATGTATCTGAAGACTGTTTGGATTCTGAAACTCTACCTTCGAGTTGTAGAAAGGCTGTCATAACACTGTTACCCAAAAAGGGAGATCTTGGCCTACTGAAAAACTGGAGACCGGTTTCACTGTTATGTACTGATTATAAGATAATTGCAAAATGTCTTTCAAATAGACTCAAACAGTGTATGGATACGGTTGTACATTGCAGCCAGATGTACTGTGTTCCTGTGTACCGCACAATTAAAGACAAGCCTTTTTTGATATGGGACATTATTGACATATCTAAGCTCCAGGAGATGGACATTGGCCTGCTTTCTTTAGATCAGGAGAAGGCTTTTGATAGGGTTGATCATTGCTACTTGTTTAAAACACTTGACTATTTTGGTTTTGGGGATAGATTTGTTCATTGGCTCAAGTTGTTGTATCCGGGAGCCAGCGTTCTGTCAAAGGTAGGAGGTGGACTTAGCTGACTTTGTCTCTGTCCAGAGAGGTATGAGACAGGGTTGTCCCTTATCTGGAATGCTGTGCTCCCTGGCCATTGAACCGCTTTTGATTCAGCTCAGTAAGGAGCTCTCAGGACTAACCTTTTCAGGGAACATCACCAATATACTTATCAGCATATGCTGACGATGTCACGGTTTTTGCAACAAGTCAAAATGATCTAACAATTCTCAAAGCAGAAATTGGCCTTATATGAACGAGCTTCCTCTGCAAAAGTCAACTGGTCAAAATCTGAGGGTCTCTTACTGGGGGAGTGGAACAATAAAGAGAAGCCAACATCACCAGCTGGACTGCAGTGGGATACAGAAGGGATGAAATGCTTAGGCTTCTGGGCAGTGACCGCTTTCAGAGCAATAACTGGGGGGGGGGGGTTAATTGAAAAGATCAGTGCCCGAGATGGACTTGGACCCAGCCTCAGTTGTCCTATAGGGGGAGAGTCTTGATTGTTAACAACTTGATTGCTTTGATGTTCTGGCACTGGTTTACAGTCGTGGAACCTCCAGACACGTTCATAAGAGAAGTACAAAGGATGCTGGTGAACTTCTTCTGGGGAGGATTTCACTGGACCAAATCTGCTGTACTGTTCTTACCAGTGCTACAAGGAGGCCTGGGCCTAATTGACCTCTGCAGTTGTATCATGGCTTTTTGCCTTCCAACATGTACAGTGACTTTTATACCATAACCAACCACTTTGGAGTGAAACAGCATCTGTGTTGCTTTGTAGGGTTATGAACCTGAGCTTTGACAGACACGTGTTCCTTTTGGACCTAGCTGGCATGGAGTTCACTACGACACCCTTCTATCGGTGTCTCCTCTGAGCTTGGGGGACAGCCTTAAGCACCAAAAGAGACTACTCCCAGATCTATGGCAGTATAGGGGAGGAACCACTGTTCTATAACCCGCTGATACATAGCAGGATGCTCAGCTCTGTAAGTGTACGGAGAAGCCTCACAAGAGCTGGACTTACAAAGATAGCATGTCTCAGATCAGGAGGACAGTGGAAAACGGCTGACATTGTGAGCCAAGAGGACTGGCTTTAAATATATTCGTTTAATGGAGAGGTTGTTGGAGGAAGTGATCAGTGCACTTCCTGGCTTCTTCAGAGAGGCACTAGGAGCAGAGTGTGGAGAGGATCAGCCAGCTATGCGGCCTGCTTTTCCATCTCTGTCCATCTGTGCAGCAGTGGAGGAGCAGAAGGAAGTGAAGGGGGCCATTCTGTCTTCTGGTGATGTTCTCAACAGAACATCACCAGCCGCTGTACAGGAGTTGAGGTCGTTGAGTGTGTTAGCACCAGGTTCATCCCCCAAGGGCAGCTGGAGGCCTCTGTACAACCCCCCCCCCCCATAGAGAAACGCATTGCGGATCTACAGTGGAGGGTGATACAAGGGGCAGTGGCTATGAACAGAAATGTGGCACACACTGATCCTAGGGCAGGGAGCCACTGCTCTTTCTGTAAGGATGAACAAACTCTACAGCACTTCTGGCTCAGATGTCCCAGGTTGAGCCCTCTTTTCTCTGTACTGCAGCAGTGGCTCAGAGGATTAGGAGAGGTTCTCGAAGACAGCCAGTTTGCCTTTGATCCGAGGTACATGGCAGCACAGTGCAGACGTGTGACCTTGGTTAATTTTCTGACAGGTCAGGCATAAACGAGTGTTTGGCTCAGCAGAAGAAACAAAATGAAAGGCACAGGGTCCACAGATGCGACACTCATGTTCAGGGGTCTAGTGGCTGCTCGGCTGAAAACTGAGTTCACGTTTTTCAAAATTATTTCAAACTTGGAAGAATTTGTTTGCGTTTGGGGACATGGAGATGTTCTGTGCACTGTAGAAAACCAACCGCTTCTTCTTAATATCTGGAAAAAAGGGAAGGTCTGTATCTTTTGTTTTTAATGTGTATGGGGATTGATGTGTTCTCACTATGTGAGTATCTGTGTTAATATTGTTATCTTAATGTGAATGAAAAATTGGACCATTAAAGACTTGGTTAAAAGTCTCTTTCTGTCTCTCTGCCATTCTCCGTTTTTATAGCAGCTGTCGCTTTTCTGTGCTCCCTCATCCATCCCCATTACTTTGTATGCTTTCTTTATCTCTGTGCTCTTGCTCTTTCCTTCTTTCCTGTCTGTCTCCTTTCTATTCTCTCTCAAGATCCTCTCTTGATACTCACTTTAATACAGCGAGTCTGACTTGTTTTTTTGTCATCCGTCTCTCCATCAATTCTGTATTTCTAAAGGTCGGGTTCGAGGAACGGATGCATGGTGCAGAATACTGAAAACAACTTCTGGGAAAAAACAAAACAAAAGCAAAGAACAGAAACTAGAACAATACTAGCTGACGAACTTTTGCACCAGCCCCCCCACCCCTACCCCACCACCACCACCTAGCATTGTTTAAAGGAAAATAAAAACAAGTTATATTCATGGCTGACACTTCCAAGTCACCATCACTGTGTCTGTGGCGTGAATGACAGTTGCTGTGACAACCGCGGCCCGTTTCCTGTGGCTGTCTGGCTGACGCGTCGCTTCAGAGGGATTCCATTAAACCGACATGGGCGCCAGGGATCTGGGTAAGCGTTGAAATGTGCTGCTTCACAAAGTCATTACAGGGAGAAGAGTCCAGCAGATTGTTGTGTGTGTGTAGCTTTATAACACTGGTTGACGGTGTGTATCATCACCTTTGGAGGAAATAGTTATTTCTTGTGCCTCTCCACAACACACCCTGGCCTCGCCGCCTCCCTCCCTGAGCAGAAACCCTAGCATCATATCTCATCATGAAGGACTTTCATGTCCTATTTAATGTTCCCAGTTGCGAGATGCCACCGCGATACTGTGTCTGAAATATTTTGCTGACCGGATGTGTTTCTTTTTATGAAGGGGGGGGGGGGGGAATCACAGCTTTTGCCCTCATCTCTCTCTCTCTCTCTCTCTCTCTCTCTCTCTCTCTCTCTCTCTCTCTCTCTCTCTCTCTCTCTCTCTCTCTCTCTCTATATATATATATATATATATATATATATATATACATATACTGTAGGGGCAGCATGGTGGCGCAGTGGTTAGCGCGGTCGCCTCACAGAAAAAGGTCCTGGGTTCGAGCCCCGGGGTAGTCCAACCTTGGGGGAGGGGGGGGCAACCCAACCCAACCCAACCCACGTCACGTCGTCCTCTGTGTGGAGTTTGAATGTTCTCCCCATGTCTGTGTGGGTTTCCTCCGGGGGCTCCGGTTTCCTCCCACAGTCCAAAGACATGTAGGTCAGGTGACTCGGCCGTACTACATTGTCCCTAGGTATGAATGTGTGCTGGCGGCCTGTCCAGGGTGTCTCCCCACCTGCCGCCCAATGACTGCTGGGACAGGCTTCAGCATACCTGATTAGGATACGCGGCTTGGACAATGGATGGATGCTGTGGGGATGGATATCACTCCGTAATACTCCACCAGCAGCCATGATACTCAGCGGTCTTCTGTGTGTCTCTGAAATGAGGCTGAAGTTGTGCGGAAAGGGTCCGCAGGGTTACGCCGCTGTCTGACAATCTGTGAATGTAGAAACTACAATTCTTACTTCCTGGCTTCGCAGCTACCTAGCTGCTGTTGTGAATGCCATCAAACGGTATCAAGTGCAATGTGTAGTAGATGGTAATTTATGAATTGTCCTCAGCTGACGTCACTTGGGTGCCCATTTTCGGCGGCGTTTCACGAGACACACAGAAGGCTGTGCAGTATTGTGGCTGCTAATGCAGTGCTTTCCCGCCGACCTTGATGTCGAGACTATATTCAGAATTACTGAAATGAAATGGAAGCCACTAGATTCAGCATTGCATTATTACAACGAATTGTACTCTCACAATGAGTTGTGTTCTCTGCATGAACCCATCCTATTGTATAGGAGCAGTGGTGGCCCGGGGACCAACTCCAGTTCGTCTTTCCACTGCCTTGCTCAGGGGCACAGGCAGGAGTATTAACCCTAACATGCATGTCTTGTTGATGGTGGGAGGAAACCGGAGCAGCCGGGGGAAACCCACGCCGAGAGCATGCAAACTCCACACGGAAAGGACCTGGGACGGCCTGGGGTTCGAACCCAGGACCTTCTTGCTGTGAGGCAACAGCGCCAACCAGTGGGCCACCGTGCCGCCGGTTGTTTCCCTTTACCAACTCCCTGCTCCACACACGTGCTAACACACACATTCCCTTAGAGGAGTGATGAAACGTTCCTCTCGATAAACGTTTTGTCCAGATGAACGGATTCCACTTTCTGCGACAGGCACACCTACAGGCGCAACCCAAATTCTTCAATTGCTGCCAATGATTAAACTAAACTCTGGGATTAAAACTGAGCAGATGACCCTGGGGAATCTCCAGGCTACGCGCCTTGCTCAGAGGGCTCTTTGATGGGTGTTTGGTAAGGGTGGAAGTGGAAACCAAGAGAGTAAGCATTACGACGTGCATACAATACGCCCAGGGGTCAAAACACAGCGCCCCCCCCAGCCCCGCCATGATCATGACTCACTCCCCCTTCGAGTGAATGAGCAAATTACAGAGACACGTCCTAATTTGTGGAAGCGAGGGATGTTCTTCATAGATCAACGTCCGATATGTTAGCCGTGGGCTAGCACCGACTCCGACCCCTACCCTGACCCGGACCCGGACCCCAACCCTGGGGGAAATCGTGGTAAATGTCAATCTGAGAACATTTCTCACTTGCTGAAACCAGGGGAGCTGTCTACAGGCAGCTCTATAAGAAACCCCAGCTGGATGACTGGTATCATATTACAATTACTTGAGAAACTGTGTTTTTGCATGTTTCGGCCTACTACAATATTAAGGATATTTTACAGTACTCCCAACAACTTTCAAACGCATACCACAGGTTTTCTTTCTTTCTTTAAAGTGGCTATCATCAATAATATAATGTAATTTAGAACACTTATGATGTTTGGCAAAACCCTTTCTAGATCCCGACAGCTAACACACTCAGAGACAAATCTGGTCCCTGTTGCCGCCCTAGACGCTGTAAACAGAGACAGAACGTTTTCGCTGTGCCCGCTCCGTATCAGCCAATCAGGAGAGGTCTTTGAAAGCTGGTGTGTCCATTCTTGCTGTCAATCAGTTTGCGTGTTCTTGTGGCGTTGCTCTTGGCAGAGGTGAGGGGGTGGACCAGGACACATACTCACATCCGGGTGGACCAGGACACATACCCACATCCAGGTGGGAAGCTGGGTGTGGGTATGTGTCCTGGTCCACCTGGATGTGAGTATGTGTCCTGGTAGCCGCACTAACGCCTCCTCTCGGTAGGGGCGCCTGTTCAGGGGGGAGGGGGAAGTGGAGGGAATAGTGTGATCCTCCCACAGGCTAAGCCCCCAGGTGAAACTCCTCACTGTCAGGTGAAAAGAAGCAGCTGGCGACTCCACATGTATGGGAGGAGGCCGGTGGTAGTCTGCGGCCCTCCCCGGATCGGCAGAGGGGGTGGAGCAGTGACAGGGGTGGCTCGGAAGGGTGGGGTAAATGGCCGGATGCAATTAGGGAGAACAAGGTGGCGGGGGGTGGGGGGAGTAAGGGGCGTATTGTTTTTGCAGGATGTTTTGTAAATATGGCTAAATATAGCTAGCTGATGCTAACTTCCGCCCAGGATCGCTTACCCCTCATGTAATTTTTGAGAAACTTCCTGATTTCCTTATTTATTTTCACTGAAACATTCAGGCGATAAACTCATCTTAAAGTTCTCTGCTTCAACGGCAAACTCTCATGTTACCATAAAGAAGTCGTACAGGTTTGATTTTTTATCTCCTACGGAGTATGACCTCAATCCAGTCCACGCTTTCAACCGAATTCTCCCACTAGGACAACAACATTTTGACAAAAAACAAAAGAACGGCGGCACGGTGGCGCAGTGGTTAGTGCGGTCGCCTCACCCCAAGAAGGTCCTGGGTTCGAGCTCCGGAGTAGTCCGGCCTTGGGGGTCGTCTTCTGTGTGGAGTTTGCACGTTCTCCCCTGTGTCTGCGTGGGTTTCCTCCCACAGTCCAAAGACATGTAGGTCAGGTGACTCAGCCGTACTAAATTGTCCCTAGGTGTGAATTTGTGGGCGTGGGCCCTGTGATGGCCCGGCGGCCTGTCCAGGGTGTCTCCCCGCCTGCCGCCCAGTGACTGCTGGGATAGGCCCCACCACACCCGCCACCCTGAGAGCAGGGTAAGCGGTTTGGATAACGGCTGGTTCACTGAGGTGGATCAGCAATCTGAAGCGAGTTTAAAGTTGAAACAAACGGCTGCCCGGGAGCCAGGAAAACGAGGACAGGAAAATGAAGACGGGGAAAACTCCTCGGAAAAAACGTTAAATACCACAAGTGTGCCTTGGAAAATGGTCGGCAGTAGCGTTAATAGTGCTTTATAGTTTTTTAATGGTGAATCAGAGATCTTAAAGAGATTTATAGAGACTGAAAAGGAAGGTAGTTGGTAGTTTCAGACATCATTTCACACTTGACTCTCAGGCGGGTGGCTGAACCCCGAGGGCCGTAGTCATGCTTATAATGACTATAACGGAGGGCGGCGCCGCAATTAAGTGGCTCCCCGTGGTTTTCCTTTGTACTTGGGGGTGAAATGGACCGAGACTCTACGAGCGATTTCAAGCTGCATTGCTCACCGTGGCCTCCCCACACCGAGTCTGGACTCACACCAGCTTTGGCCACGGGATGAAGGCCAGCAGCGAGACGTACCAGGGACAACCCGGTCGGAAATATTTGTACTGGCGACCCGGCAAGCTTTAGAACAGATTTGGAGATGCATTTACTGATTGTGTGTCAGGTTTGCTCTTGAATACATACAACCAAACAGTTCTCTGCAGAGTCCAGATCTGGAGACCGCCTACATCTCATATCAGCTATTCATCTAGCACAGGACCAGTCAAGGGGGCTTTTTCATCCCACAGAACCAGACTTAGACCATCTGAGTCCAATTGTACCCGGCCAATAACCCCACTCTTCCGAGCCATCCCGGTCGCTGCTCCACCCCCCTCTGCCGATCCGGGGAGGGCTGCAGACTACCACATGCCTCCTCCCTTACATGTGGAGTCACCAGCCACTTCTTTTCACCTGGCAGTGAGGAGTTTCACCAGGGGGACGCAGTACATGGTTGGATCACTCTATTCCCCCCAGTTCCCCCTCCCCCCTAAACAGGCGCCCCAACCAGAGGAGGCGCTAGTGCAGCGAGCAGGACCCACACCCACATCCGGCTTCCCACCCACAGATACAGCCAGTTGTGTCTGTGGGGGGCCCGAGCTGGAGTTTTTAAGCGTCTCCAAACCTTCCAGCCTCGACATGAGGTGACATATTTACAGGTGCTTCTGTCTCACCGTCTTTGTTCATTACTCCAGTTCTTGTTCACTGGGTTTAATCTAATTCACTGTTTTACAAAGCGCCCTGTCATAGTTTCTCCTTTCATTTTTGTAATGACTTAAAACGTGCCTCCCGTCTTGTGTGAGCCACGCTGTCCTTGGTTGGGACATGTCCCACGTGTGCTGCTTGAACGGGGCTCAGCTTGACTGACGGGCTGAAAGCCCAGAACCGAGGCTCGAACGACGAGCGATGACGTTTAACCGGAGATTCTTCCCCGCCAAGGAGCTTCGTCCCGGCGGGCCGAGACGCCAGGTAAAGCCGGGACGCGCAGGTCTGAACCCGGGCAAGCTAAATCACACGACCCCTGAGGACGTCCCTCTGTGCCACAACCCCCCGTCAGACTTCTACCCCACCTCAGGTGAACTAGACCTGTCTGTTCTGTTTATCACGCAGGTGGGAGCAGAGAAGCTACACTATCAATAAAGCAGTCTTCACCTCCGTCACTGCACCACGCTGCAGAGCAACATAACAACACATATACACAACAACCAGCCAGCCAGCCAAGCAGAAAGACAGAGAGACAGACAGACAGAGAGACAGACAGACAGACAGACAGACAGACAGACAGACAGACAGACAGACAGACAGATAGATAGATAGATAGATAGATAGATAGATAGATAGATAGATAGATAGATAGATAGATAGATAGATAGATAGATAGATAGATAGATAGATAGATAGATAGATAGACAGACAGACAGACAGACAGACAGACAGACAGACAGACAGACAGACAGAGACAGACAGACAGACAGACAGACAGACAGACAGATAGACAGACAGACAGACAGACAGACAGACAGACAGACAGACAGACAGACAGACAGACAGACAGACAGACAGACAGACAGACAGACAGACAGATAGATAGATAGATAGATAGATAGATAGATAGATAGATAGATAGATAGATAGATAGATAGATAGATAGATAGATAGATAGACAGATAGAGAGAGAGAGCGAGAGACAGAGAGACAGAGAGACAGACAGAGAGAGAGAGAGAGAGAGACAGACAGACAGACAGACAGACAGACAGACAGACAGACAGACAGACAGACAGACAGACAGACAGATAGACAGACAGATAGACAGATAGACAGATAGAGAGATAGATCATTAATTCCACAACTGTGTGAGAGCCATAACTAGATGCCAACAATATTCTGAACCAATCTTTACCATCAACTCAGCCAGCCATAAACCCCCCACCACCACCCACATACATGCACATAACACCCCCGCAACCCCCCCTCTCTCTCTCACACACACACACACACACACACACACACACACACACACACACACACACACACACACACACACAGCATCACAGCTCAACCCCCCCTGCAGAGCAATGCTGTTTATATCACTCATGAGCGAGCACACAAGCTGGCCATGATGACTACTACACATAATTAAACAGGACTGGTTTGTATGCAGTGTGATATTTGTGTGTGTTGTGTGTGTGTGTGTGTGTGTGTGTGTGTGTGTGTGTGTGTGTGTGTGTGTGTGTGCGTGTCAGCATGTATATGTTTGTGCGCAAATGGTTTGTTTGTATTTAAATACATGTGCATGTGCATGCATGTGAGCACATGAGTGTGTATAATTGACGGTATTTGTGTGTGTGTGTATATATATGCAGGTTTGTGCACATGTGGGATAGAAAATCCTTCAAATTTCTACCCCAGTAGACCCCAAGAGACTGCAGAAAAGCCGAGCCTTCTGATCGGCCCCGGGCCCCGTGTCGGAGCACTTCACCAACACACTCCCAGCTTCTATTTACTTATCTGAGCTGATCTGAGACAGAGAGGGTGCACATCGATCAACTGGAAACCGCCGCCCGGTGCAGATATCAGGGTGTTTACAGTGCATGCTAATTTGCTACACCCGTCCCTAGAATGGCCTTGATGAAAACAAGAGGTTAAAACGGCGAGGGAAAAAGAAGGTAAATAAAAGGAGGGTAATCAAGATATAACAAAGCACACATTTAGTAGTGACTAGTCTGGAAAACTAGACAAAACTAACAAGTAGACATCAGGGCAGGTTTGTTGCTGAATTAACCAGGGTTTGGTAGCTCTCCAGGACTTTTGGCCTTTCACCGAAAACGGTGTGTGAATGAAATGGTGCAGAATGAAACCTCACAGCTGCCACCGGAAGCTGCCTGTGGTGCATCTGCCGCAGCTCCGCGCTCTCGATGTATTTGCAGAAAGGCCGAGGAGCAAGTCCGTTTAAACATTTAGACACAAGCGTTACGTAACCAAAATCAGTAAAGTTTGCAAAACTTAAGATCTCGTATTTACTTGGCTGGTTCAACGACGGCACCTTATCTGCAAGGCACCGTCAAATGTCAAGCAATTGCTTATCATAATAAAACAGCTGAGTTTAATCTTAATCATTTTACAAATCTTTTAAGCACGACTTTTAAAATTTAACTGAGAATCCAAAAATTATCGCTAAATACTTCATGTCTGTTCGAGAAGCTCACTTTTAATTCTGACATTCAAGGATTCTGTTGCAAGTAGACTTTTAATGGGAAAACAGATAGTCTGGTGTCTTAGCATTTGGTGTCGAAAGGGAGAGAGCAAGCCAAGCTGATACGTTTTCCATATTTGTGGTTAGCTTATCTGCAACAGCATCACAGGTTTTGCCAGACACATGGACAACTGTGTCGTCAGCGTACACCTGGCATATTTCTGGCAAGTCGTTAATATATGAACTAAAATGGATGGGGCCCAAGACAATTCCTGGGGGGATTCCTGTTTCCATTTTGTACAAAACAAACTTGATGTTATTAACCACAACACATTGTTCTGTCGTTGGGCTGCAGTGGGTTGGGGGCTATGAATTTGTCTCTCTAAAACCTGCAATAGAAGACATTCAGGTTGTCAGCCAGGTCTTTGTTTGTCTCAGCATGAGGGGGGGTGGGGTGATCTTCTCTAGTTTGTGATGTCTTGCACGCCCCTCCACACCGACACAGGGTCGACGGCTGAAAACCTCTTTTTTCAGCTTTTCAGTGTGCTTCTTTTAGCCACTCTGATCTCCTTTGTCAGTGAATTTCTGGCCTACTTGTACAAGGCTCCATCCCCACCGCTGTCAGCATCCCGCTTGGCCTGCTGAAGTTGTCTTGGTTTGGATATGAACCACAGCTTGTTACTGTTGTATGTGTAGAAGGCCTTGGTAGGCACACACGTCTCCACAAAAGCTGATGTAACCTTTTAGCTGCAATGACTCAACAATATTGGTGTTGCACTGCAATCCAGATACATATCATTCCCCCCGCCCCCGCCTATGAAACTCTCTTCCACAAGACATTCACAGCACTGACTCTCTTTCAGCCTCCAAATCCCATCTCAAGACCTTTTCAAACTGGCATATTCAGTCTGAGCCACGCTTCACCGAGTTTTGTGCAGGTGATGATTTTATAGTTATCTCTTGTGTTAACTTTTGATTGTCTACCCTGCTTTGTTTTGACTTTACGCTGTCTGATACAGTGCTGCTGGCTTTTACTGTGTTCTGTAAGGTGTCCTGAAGTGCTCTGAAAGGTGCCCACAAATAAAATGTATTATTATTATTATTATCTAGATTGATATTATATGCATAGGCTTACTTTTAACATTACTGTGTGCAGTGCTGCATGCGCGCACACACACACAATCACAACGAAGCAGGAAGTGGTGCACAATATTTTGTGCAATAATTAAGTGTCATAAGAATTTGTTATAGCAGCTTTCAGTTTGCAAACAGTATCTTTATCCAACTAAATTCTCAGCTCACTGGCTTATCCTCCACGAAGAACCGCTCTCAGTTCACTAACTAGTGAGCTGAACTGAATGCTCAGCCACGTTTCAGTTCAGTGAGTGGAATATGAACAATGCACGAAGGCCAAACCACCACAAAATCGATGTTTCTTCTGAATTCATGTGAAGAAAGTCTTATTTTGAGCCAAAGCTTTGTACATTTGAGTTTATTTGTTTATTTATTTATAGGTTTATAAATACTGTCGCGACCGGCGGAGGAAGTCACTCTGACTGCCGGCGGTTCTGCGCTGGAAGAACACCGAGGCTCACGGGACTGTTAATGTTCGAGTTGGGATTGGTGTTCTGTTCACGCCGGGATGTGTTGCGGTTTGGGGGGTTGACTCTGACTGGGTAGAGGATTGTTTACTGACTGACTGACCTTAGGACCGTGACTTAGACTGATGTCACCAGCTGTGACCTCAGGAGGGAAATCATTGTAATGTTGGTTCTGTTAAACGTTACGGGTTCTGTGTTACAATAAAAGCTACTGCTGTGGGTCGTGCGGTGTATGGGGTCCAGGTTTGGCATTAAAAAGGAAGCCCGTCCCTCTCATCCATTCTTCCATGCAAGCTTACACCATTGGTGTCAGAAGTGGGGTAGGGCTGGAGAATTGAGAGAGAGCTCCAGAGATTGGACTGAGACATTGAGCGGACCCGTTGGTGCTTGGAAAACCTGGCATGGCAAAAGACAGAACCCGCCAGAGATGGAAGTTTTCCAGTCCACCCTGATGGCTCCAGTGCACCGCAGAGGTCAGGAAGTGTCAATACAGGGGAACGCCTGCTGCCCGCCGCAACCGACCACCCCCTGGCTACCAGGAGGGCTGTTGCCAAAGAACCACTACCACTGGTCCCCATGCCCAGTCTATCGCACCCCGCAATTGCGCATAGAACACCAGCCATGCTGCTCAAGTACAACAGGATGACACAGCTAGAGCTGTACCTCTCGCAAGTCCAAGTAGCGGCATGGCGCAGCAGATACAGCAACGAAGAAGATGCCATTCACCTGGCTCTGGTCTTGGAGGGAAAGGCTTTGCAGGTGCTTCTCAACCTGGCCCCAGTGGAGCAACGGGACCTCCAGGCCCTGACCATGGCACTGGAGAAGCGATTTGGGCAGCGACCCTTCACTGACCAGAGCAGGGAGCAGCTGTGCATGTTGTCGCCACTAAGACGGAGAGAGCCTGGGCATCTTCGCTGCAGATGTGCAGCTGCACGCCCAACATGGTGGCCCTCCACGCTTTCCTGCAGGGGCTCATGCCCGAGTGGTTGCGTCAGCATGTTTGCCTCGCCACGCCCCAATCCCTCAGCATGGCTCTCTGCAAAGTTGAACAGGCCGAGGTGGTACTCGCCACACAGCCTACCCAGCAGAAGGCCGCCGCTCTCCGACCACACATCAGGTTGGCCGACTACCATGAGGAGGAGGGGGCCGAAGGGGTCTACCAAGTTCGGCCTCCACCACAGCAGTTTCAGTGATGGCCTCCAAACATCCAGGCGACGTCCACCCCGGCCAACTGACTGCTGTTACTGGTGTGACGAGCCTAGTCACATAGCCTGCGACTGCCCAGCACCAGCACCAAAGGCCAGAGTCACCTGGCCAGCGGGGAAGCAATGGCGGGCTGGCCTAGTGAGGGGACCGCCCCTCCAGTGTCAAGCCCCCCTTCAAGGCTGATGCACACCGGTTGGCCATGTAGGTTACACCAAAGTACTGTATCTGAACTGCCAACTTGAGGTCGACCCTGCCGGGCCCTGGTAGACACGGGATCTACCATTTCCTGGTGCGACCTGGCATCCTACCGGGCACCACCGCCCCACTCTCAGTGGCATGGTCACCAACCAACACCCAGCTGATGACAGTGACAGGAGAAAAGGCTGGCATGAGAGGGAAGAAGTCACCGCGAGTCCGGTCTGGAGACCAGGAGCTGGCCCATGAGTTCTGGCTCGCCAACATCCAAGACCCGTGCATCATCGGCCTGGACCTGCTGACCCACTGGGGCCTGTTATGAATGAGATGGATGTAGGGAGGATATGGAGGACTCTGAGAGTGAAGTGGAACAGTGCTGAATGTAAGAACTGGAAACAGGTATGCATGAGTTTGTTGAATGTTGTGAGCTGGAGGGACACATGTTGAAAAGGAAGGAATTAATAAGTAGATGTTGGAGAGGGGCTTTGTTGACGGAATGGAATGGCGAGAACTGTGGTTGTTTGGGGTGACTGTCAAAGTGAAAGGATGTAATGTCCATCCATCCATTATCCGAACTGCTTATCCTGCTATCAGGGTCACGGGGATGCTGCAGCCTATCCCAGCAGTCATTGGGCGGCAGGTGGGGAGACACCCTGGACAGGCCTCCAGGCCATCACACAGGGCCCACACACACACACATACCTAGGGACAATTTAGTATGGCTGATTCAGCTGACCTACATGCCTTTGGCCTGTGGGAGGGAACTGGAGCACCCGGAGGAAACCCACGCAGACACCGGGGAGAACATGCAAACTCCACACAGAGGACGACCCGGGACGACCCCCAAGGTTGGATGTAATATGAATTTGGTAACACTTTAGTATGGGGAACATAAAACACCTTAATTACTAGTGAATTAGTAATGATCAAGATGTCACTTTAGTATGGGGAACATATTCTAAGTAACAAAAACTTAATTTACAGTAATTTAACACTATGAACATTTGTAGTTTTGTGTGTTGTTATGTAAGAACAGACCATATTCATTACGTGTTAGTAAGGGAGAATAACTCTTCTTGTGGTACTACCACCTTATAAAGGCCATACTAAGCAAAGCATATTGAGATGGCACTACTAATAAGCAATACTTCTGAGGTTATAGAGGGAAAACTCATAGTTAATGGCTTACTGGTTGCATAATAAGGCCATGCAGAATAAGGCATTAATGAGTACACAATAATGACCAATGAAGAGCCAACATGTTGCTAATTTGCATGCTAATAAGCACCTAATTAATGGTGAGTACGTTCCCCATACTAAAGTGTTACCATGAATTTTACTAAATTACGTTTTAAGCCGGGCAAGGTTTGCTGTCAAGTTAAGTAGGAATGTAGCCCGTTATGAAAAGAGGAAAGTTGAGGTGTGGAGTGTTTTTAAGAGTATATTGGAAAGAGATGTCAACATGTTGTGTAGTTGTGTCAGGGAAGACGAGTCCCCTGAGGGAGGAGTTGTAAAGGTTGATGGCCTGTGTCAGACTGTCAGACACTCTGAGTTAATGGCCACTGGACCGGCCCTGTCGGCTTCTGCTGTGCTGCTCGTTGTGCGCTGCGGTAGTGCAGTATGATAGGGTGTTATGTGCACCATGTATGTTGATATAGTTTGTTCTTATTTCTGTTTGTTATCTTATCTTTATTCATATTTGTTTCTGTTTCTATTATCTTACCCCATTAGTTTTTAGTTATTAGAGCGTGAGCGTCTGCGATAGAACCCAATTCCCCCTCGGGGGTGAGTAAAGTGTTCTGATTCTGAGTTATTAGTGGATTTGTGGAGGGGAGCACTTCCATTGTGATCGGGGAGGTAAGGAGGGCGATGTGAGATTTGGGGTAAATGATGTATTGGGGATGCTATACGTGTGTTTTTAGTATTAGATTTCTTTGAAGCCATGCCAAGGCCTACAGGTTCCTACAGGTTCCCTCACTATTTTCTGTCTTGTCTATATGTGTGTTAATATGTTATTGCTTTCATTTGGTGGGGGTGGTGGTGGTGGTACTGAACAAGGAAATCGATCACCGATCTTCGTCAAATCTCGTTTCCAAAAGAAAAAAAAAAGTCTTCGGAACAACGATCACGTCCATCTTTGACCACTAGGGGGCGCTCAAGCGTCGGTCGAAGACACTCATGACCCGCTTCCAGAGATCCGAGGACCCACATACAATAACTAGTCTCAGAAATCTGGAGTTGCATGACAGCCAACAGGTTTAACCTTAACTTTACATTAGCTCGTTAGCTAGTTAGAACCTGCTTGCATACCAAATCACTTCATACAAGGGCCCCTTCTTTCCCTCCTTCTTTCCCTCCTTCTTTCCCACCCTTCCTTCCTTCCTTTCTCCCTTCCTTCCCACCCTTCCTTCCTCTCTTCCTTCCTCCCTTCCTCCCCACCCTTCTTTCCCTCCTTCTTTCCCACCCTTCCTTCCTTTACCAGACAATACAGCAAATCAGTGGTCACATAAACCACGCCAGGGCCAACGTCCTACTCACGCAATAAAGAAACCTGCAAAGCCTGGACCCGGGAGGCTGTCCAAGCTTGGTTCCACCCCTTCCCAATTACCCAGCCTCCCCCTTTTACCGTCCATCTCCATCTCCTTCCCCGGCCCGCTAATTGTGTCCTACTCCTCTGACATTTCTTTCTTTTTATATCGCTCCATCTCTCTGTCTCCTAATTGTGCTGTTTTTGTGTTTTGTTGGCCTGACCTCTCCCCCCCCCCTCTCTCCCCCCTTCCTAATTGTGTTCCATCACTCCTGTGACCTCTCTCCCCCCTCCTCCCTCCCTTCAGCCAGCTGGGTGTTTATTTATGTATCACGGGTCTACTCCAACCTGTGTCTCTGCCCATCTCTTCCGCTGTCAGTCTCTACCCATTTGCCCCGACTTCAGTCTACATATTCTCCAGGACCGGCCCGGCCCGGCCCGGCCCCTGGCGCTGATTTAGTCTGCATGTGTGTGCGCATGCACATGGTGTGCTCGTTCCCCGCAGAATTACGGCTACTAATTTGCATTATTAGTATTATTTCTTTCGTGTTTGCTGTTTTAAAAAAAGAAATAATAATAATAATAATATTGATTTATTATTATCATTATTATTATTATTGGTGAGTCTCGGCCCGTGTCCTCCGGTCCCTTCTTATCAGGCTCCCACATTATCAGTTTCTATTGAGGCTCTGACACACATGCACATTTACTCTAATCTTGCCCACCCCCTTTACACCCCTGGGTCCTCGTTTATCAGTTGTTCATATGCAAATATTGGTTCACACACACAGACACACAATTTCTTAGTCCTCAAGTTTGTCGTACAAACACAGCCTGATGTTTTATTTGTTTGCTTGTTTGTTTGTTTGTGGATCTCATGCCCCCTACTGTCTACCTCTTGCAGCCAGCACCACCCAGGCTGGTAAAGACGTCTGTGCCCCGGCTCCACGTCTTCTCTATGAGACAAACTTGGGGGTGAGAAAGATGTAACGAGTGTGTAAGAACAAATGTATGTGAGGAAGAGACTCCTCCATGTCACCAAGACGGTGCAGTGGACGGTAGCCTCGGTTCTGAGCTCTCCTGTACTTCCCCCGCCCGCCCCCCTTTCTCCCCAATCGTATCCAGCCAATTACCCCACTCTTCTCTAATTGTACTTGGCCAATTACCCCCACCCCCTCTGCTGATCCGGGCTGCAGACTACCACATGCCTCCTCCCATACATGTGGAGTCGCCAGCCGCTTCTTTTCACCCGACCAACCAGAGGAGGCGCGAGTGCAGCGACCAGGACACATACCCACATCCGGCTTCCCACCTGCAGACACGGCCAACTGTGTCTGGAGGGACGCTCGACCAACGTGGGGATTCGAACCGGCGAGGCCCCGTGTTGGTAGTCAATGGAATAGACGGTTATGCTACCCGGCCGCCCCTACGTTTTCTGTACTGTACTGTACATGCTGTATATACTGTACTGTACATGGTGTGTGTATACTGTACTGTACATGTTGTGTATACTGTACTGTACATGGTGTATATACTGTACTGTACATGGTGTGTATACTGTACTGTACATGCTGTATATACTGTACTGTACATGTGTATAATGTACATGTTGTGTATACTGTATTGTACATGGTGTGTGTACTGTACTGTACATGGTGTGTGTACTGTACTGTACATGTTGTATATCCTGTACTGTACATGTTGTATATACTGTACTGTACATGGTGTATATACTGTACTGTACATGTGTATATTGTACTGTACATGTTGTGTGTATACTGTACTGTACATGTTGTGTATACTGTACTGTACATGCTGTATATACTGTACTGTACATGGTGTGTATATACTGTACTGTACATGGTGTGTATACTGTACTGTACATGCTGTATATACTGTACTGTACATGGTGTGTATATACTGTACTGTACATGGTGTGTATACTGTACTGTACATGCTGTGTATACTGTACTGTACATGTTGTGTATACTGTACTGTACATGCTGTATATACTGTACTGTACATGTTGTGTATACTGTACTGTACATGTTGTGTATACTGGTACTCTGTCATGTCCATCTACCTCAGCAGGCATGTGTGTAATTGAGCTGCTAACACGTATTCCAGCGTCTCTGATATAGTATTCTCTGCACCTTCTCACCTCTTAGTTCACCTGTATAAGTCAGCCCTTGTGTATATAAGTGAAGATCGTTGTGTTGTTGTGTTGCTACTACATGTGAAGTACACCGAGAGCCAGGGAACGGGACTCACAGTCCATGTGGTGCGAACCTACACAGCAAGCAGACCTGATGCTGATTCTGAGATCGATAAACGAGGCCCCGGGAGAAAGCAGTAAATTAAACCACTCTGCTTTTATCATCCCATTTTAGTCGTTGGGACAACAACGCTCCACGTTAACCTTGCATCGGCCCGATACGTGGTACCGGTACCGATATCGGTGCATCTCCAGCCGCAGCGCTTCTGGTTCGTCTTTCACAGCCCTGGACGAGAAAGGTCAGCAGTTACCTGCCCCAACACTACGGAGTATTACCAGATTATATCTGCGGTTATGGATATTTCAACCCCATCTCCCATTTTTCATCGCTGCACCTCCTCTCTGTCTCCCTCTCCCCCCCCCCCGTCTGTCTCTCTCTCTGCCAGCCTCTGTATCAGTGTATTAAAGATGGATGAGAGGACCACGGAGGGATTGCGGGGGACGACGGTTCATTGAAGTGGCAGGCAGAGACAAGAGGAGGAGGAGGATGAAGAAGAAGAACAGGAGGAAGAAAGAGGGGGGGGGTGACAGAGGAGGCCAGGGAGAGAAGCTAGATTCACAGGTGGGGGTGGGGGTTGTGTGTATGTGGGGGGGTATTGAACCACCCCTGCCTTTTCCTTGGCTCCTCCGGCCTCCCACTACCAGCCCCTGCTAACACCTGGGAGGAGTGGCCGGGCTGATGGAGGAGAAAAAGACATGAGCGGAGGGACGAGCGGAGGAGACTGGGTAGGACGGAGAGGGAGCGATAAATGAAGAGTGAGCGTGAAAGAGGAGTGTGTGGGGGGGGGGGGCGCTATAATGAGAAATAGATTTCCTTTCCACAGCTGGCAGCAGACGAGTGAACACACAGTGGCGTGACTGAGGGGACAGGGGACTAAAGGAAGACGGATGGGGAGGAGGAGGCGCACACTGATGGAAAGATGAAGAAGGAGAGGCAAACGCCGGTAATTGGGTGTGGGCAGATCCAATATTACAATCACATATAGGGAGTCTCTCTTGTACCCCCCCCTCCCCCCCTCTCTCTGTGGTGGCCACAGACACACAACCGAAGGTTTAAGGTTTCACACACTCGTCCACGTCACTACCACATGCTCAGCTACTGGCGTCTGCAGTCAGCCGGGATTACACCAAACACAGCCAGTTGGTTTGGTTTGGAGTGTGTTCATTATCATTATTATCATTATCATTATTATCACCATCATTATTATTATCATTATCATCATCATCATCATTATTATTATTATCATTATTATCACCATCATTATTATTATCATCATCATCATTATTATTATTGTTACATCATCATCATCATCATTATTATTATCATTATTATCACCGTCATTATTATTATTATCATTATCATTATTATTATTGTTACATCATCATCATCATTATTATTATTATCATTATTATCACCATCCTTATTATTATCATCATCATCATTATTATTATATCATCATCATTATCATCACCATCATTATTATCATTATTATCATCATCATCATTATTATTATATCATCATCATTATTATCACCATCATTATTATTATTATCACCATCATTATTATTATTATTATTATCATCATCATCATTATTATTATATCATCATCATTATTATCACCATCATTATTATCATTATTATCACCATCATTATTATTATCATCATCATTATCATTATTATCACCATCATTATTATTATATCATCATCATTATTATCATTATTATCACCATCATTATTATTATTATCATCATCATCATTATTATCACCATCATTATTATTATCATCATCATTATTATCATTATTATCACCATCATTATTATTATCATTATTATTATTATCATCATCATCATTATTATTATATCATCATTATTATCATTATTATCACCATCATTATTATTGTATCATCATTATTATTATTATCATCATCATTATTATTCTATCATCATCATTATTATTATTATTATCATCATTATTATTATTATTATCATCATCATCATTATCATCATTATCACCATCATTATTATTATTATCATTATTATCACCATCATTATTATTATCATCATCATTATTATTATCATCATCATCATTATCATTATTATTATTGTTACATCATCATCATCATTATTATTATTATCATCATTATTATCACCATCATTATTATTATCATTATCATTATTATTATTATCACCATCATTATTATTATTATTATATCATCATCATTATTATTATATCATCATCATTATTATCACCATCATTATTATCATTATTATCACCATCATTATTATTATTATCACCATCATTATTATCACCATCATTATTATCATTATTATCACCATCATTATTATTATCATCATCATCATTATTATCATCATCATTATTATCATTATTATCACCATCATTATTATTATATCATCATCATTATTATTATCATCATCATTATTATCATCATCATTATTATTATTATCACCATAATTATTATTATTATTATCATCATCATCATTATTAATCATCATTATTATCACCATCATTGTTATCATTATTATTATCATCATCATCATTATTATTATATCATCATTATTATCATTATTATCATTATTGTCAGTATTATTATTGTCATTATCATTATTATTATTGTCATTATTATTATTATTATTATTATCACCATCTTTATTATTATCACCATCATCATTATTATTATATCATCATTATTATTATCATTATTATCATTATTGTCAGTATTATTATTGTCATTATCATTGTTATTATTATTATTATTAGCACCTTGGCAATACACAGTTTTCTAGATGAAGTGTCTCATTTAGTTTACATTGTTTTTTTTTTTTACTAAATTGTTCCTAGGTATGAATGTGTGTGTGTGTGTGTGTGTGTGTGTGTGTGTGTGTGTGTGTGTGGGCCCTGTGTGGTGGCCTGGCGGCCTGTCCAGGGTGTCTCCCGCCTGCCGCCCAATCACTGCTGGGATAGACTCCATGATCCCCACCACCCTGACAGCAGGATAAGTGGTTGGGGTAAATGATGGATGGGTGAAGGATGGATGGGTACTGGATAGATGGATGCTTTTTTTCCCCCTTTTGTTTCTTTGCTAGTTGGTTGAAGTTATATTGGAGTCCTCCTTCCTGGTCTGAAAGAGGTGGGGCTGAGGGTGGAGGCTGGTTTCATGCAGAGGCCCAAGCCAAGGGGCCCTGTTTCTGTTTGGCAGGTCAGTCAGTGTCATAAATATGTGTGTGTGTGTGTGTGTGTGTGTGTGTGTGTGTGTGTGTGTGTAGGGTTGCATGCATGACTGGAGGCTTCACGCTTCAGAAGCAGCGCCAGCAGAGTTCTGGATAAGAAGTACTGCAGCGCAGCGCCGCAGAGCACGTCGCTGTCCTGCCCTGACCCCGACCAGCGCCGCGTGACCCGCGAGGAGCGAGGAGCCGCTATGCGAGGGCCTCCTCCACCGCCCTCACTTACCACACAACCCCCCCCCCCCGACAGCACACCGCCTTTACAGTGCACACTGGGTCAGTGCTGTGTAGTAACCGACGCTCACTTTAAATGATTCCCTTTCCCGGCTTTGGACCGGGACTAAGAATCCAGCGGCAGGGATGAGAGACGGGAGCGTGTGTGTGTGTGTGTGTGCGTGTGTGTGTGTTTCCACCCGCATGTTGTGGAACTTTTTAAGCACACATTTTATGAAGAGCTGACACAAGAAAATGCAAGTGGGCGTGTGTTTCCATCAACCGAGCGTTGTGTACTGGAGCAGCCTCCAGGATCCAACCGGACACCAAATCACCGGATCGCCGCCGGCGCCGGCTAACAACAGCTAACAACGTAGCAGCCGCCACGTGCTACCTGCCCCCAGCTTAACGAGTCTTACACTTACGTCTGACCTGAGCTCAGACTTGCTGAACGTTATCTGCTCACCTGCCAGTGACCAAGGTAAGACCCACCAAGACAGCCGGCTGTGCAATGCATTGTGGGTAAAACAATAACCCATCCCTCCGTTATGCAAGCCGCTCATCCTGATCCGGGTCGCAGGATGCTGCAGGATGCTGCAGCCTAACCCAGCAGCCACTGGGCGGGAGGCGGGGAGACACCCTGGACAGGCCGCCAGGCCCATCACACACACACACACACACACACACACAAACACACACACACAGCACCTTGCATCACACACTGCCTATTGCCATTACTGCTGTTTTGTTGTGTTTTGTTGTTATGTCAGTGCGATGGCTGCTGCGGTGCTGAGGAGCTGAAACTCGAGAACTTTACCCTCTTCTACTTCCATAACGAGACGTGAAGAGTAAAGACTCTTGGATCTCGACGACCAACTGCACTTCTTCTTTCCGCCGCCTTGCTCAGGGGCACAGGCAGGAGCGAGTGCAATAGCGAGTCAGCTGACCCGACGCTCAGCGGACGGCTGTTCCAGAGCCGGGCAGCCAGCACGGCAACGGCTCGATCACGCTTTGCTCTTAGCCTGAACTCTGCAACCGTTCAGAGAGCCAGACCGGCAGGCATGTGGGGCCTGCTGGGACAGTAACTCGTCAGGGGCTTAGTTATATATTCTGGCGCCGGATCGCTCAGAGCCTCGTACGCAAGGCCGGATTAAAGGAACATGGGCCCCGGGGCTATGAGCCCCCCCCCCCCCATCAACAATCACTTAAGACTGCATGTCTGTGAATGTTCTCCTTCATCCAGGTCGTCATGGTTATCCAAAGGAGTTGAATCGAGTGCAACTGGACTTGGTATATATCCGTGAAGACGTGTCGCCTCTCATGCAAGAGGCTTCCTCAGTTGGTGCCTTTCTGACCAGACCAAGCTAGTCTGACTGGCTGGTGACGAGACTCAGATATTTATCCTCTTTGGAGTCGTTGTCAGAGCTAACGATGTGCATGGCACATACACTTAAGACTGCAGTTTCATTTTATGACACAATGAGATTTCTGATGATGAATATATTGTCTAAGTGAGTAAAGGCAAACAACGGAACAGCCTTGGCAGGAAAAGATAACACTTATGCCGTATCACCAAATCTGAGGCAGTATATCGAGTCTCATATCACAACATCTGATACACATCTTAACACATCGCCAACTGCTGGTATGAGAGAGAGAAGCAGCCGACTTCTCCCTCTGCTAACTCCACTTATCCTTCCTCTCATAGCAGTTCAGACACACACACACACAGATGAAAGCAAGCCCTTTGCATTGCCTGGTTAAGTTCAAGTGCCATACAGTCCAAATGGCCACAATAAAATGTCCAACGTCCAAAAACAAACTCATACAATACTGGCAAGTGAAGCCTGCGTGCATCCTCCTGTCCAGTGTTCCTCCGCTCAAAAGTAGTGCAAGCACAAGAATACTGTACGAGTCGGTCGATAACAACCGCCGGTATTAAAGTCTGCTCTTACCCTGGAAACGACTTCCTTCTGGGTTCACGCGTGGCAGAGTCCTTGATTAGAGCGGTGAAGTCCGGGGCTCGAACAACGTCACTTTCCAGTGACGTCAGCGTTAAGTGGCGGAGTCTTTCTTGTCTCATTGTCGAGCGCGGTCTGTTCTTGACAAGTCCAAGCTTTGAAAAGGAGCGCTCCCCAGAGGCGCAGGTTTCAGGGAGAGTTAAATAAATCCTGAAGGCTGTTTCCATGTTTGGAGAAACCGGTGACAGGTTGCTCTTCCTTATTAACTGAAGCAGGGCCTGCACACGTGTCTTTTCTTGGTTTCTGGTGAATTCCTTGAACTGCTGCATTTCATCGACAAAGGCCCTGCTGCACATCTGCACGGTGTCTCGTTCATTCGAGTTTGAATGGCCTGTTAGCCCACCACTGACCTTTGAGTCTCACGTCGTCTCGCCAGCGAAAGTAAAAACAGGTTTAGTTTTTATTTTCAAAGATCAGTTTTCGTGACGTCAAACATTTCGCTAACGAACTTGAAGACGGCCATAAAGAAATGTTGCAGATTAACCACCTTGGTTTGGCGTTTGGAGGCGGTGATGAAATGAACAAGTTGCCAGCGAGTGTGGAATAATGTGCAGCATGGATTCATGATGCATCCTGGCTGCACTCATTCATGCATTAACCCATCACGAGTCATGCATTACTGAAGCGTTTATTAAATATGTGATTATTTGTACCCTTATTATAAAGTCTCACCAGCACATTAATGCTAATGCTAGCAGCTAGGCTGGGACGGACGGTTATAATACTGTAACCGGTTATGTAATGTAAGCGGTTATTTTCTTGCCCGGTGCGGGATTCGATACGTGGTGTACTGCACCACAAGGCGACATCACTAACCGCTCGGCTAAAGGGTCAGACCCGTTAGCTAGGGGCTAACGGGTCTTATGAGTAGTTTACACTACCATAGTTAGCCTAGCACCATAGCTAATGTTAACTAGCTTGCAGCTCAGATTCACAACTATCTGGAATTGCGCATTATAACTACTTTGCTAAAGCCGCTAAGGCCTAGCTAGCTAGAGACCTGACCCGTAGAAGCAGGCGGTACTTCCACCGGTGGCCTCTATGTCGTCGTGGTTTCACTTGAGCGGTTTTCAGCCTCGGAGTCGGGGGCTTGCAGCTCTGAAATATCCAGTCAGTTTGGGGATTTTTCTCAATAACCGTGACTCCCGCTGCTCTTTCTCTCTTTGGTTTTTCCTTTGTTGAGCGCCACTTTCACTTTTCTTGTTTCCAGACATGTGTTTTTTTTTCCAGACAGCAGGTTTCAAGCAGCACCAACCTGGGCAGTAACGTTATTGTTGAGTACAGCTGGAAAAACAGCAGGTCACTCACTGGACAATAATGACAGCCTTGACAGGCACGGCATACGTGTGATTGGCAGCCTAACGTCACCGTCAGACCCGTCAATCAACAGGTCTGACATTGCGATTTGTCTCCCGACTGATGAGTCGGGAGTACAGACACAAAAGACCCCGAGCCTCGTGAGCCCCCACATGCCGCCGGGCCCCGAGCCTCATGGGCCCCTCACGCCGCCGGGCCCCGAGCCCCATGGGCCCCCTCACGTCACCGGGCCCCGAGCCTCATGGGCCCCCTCACGTCGCCGGGCCCCGAGCCTCGTGAGCCCCCACATGCCGCCGGGCCCCGAGCCTCATGGGCCCCTCACGCCGCCGGGCCCCGAGCCCCATGGGCCCCCTCACGTCGCCGGGCCCCGAGCCTTGTGAGCCCCCTCACGTCGCCGGGCCCCGAGCCTCGTGGGCCCCCTCACGTCGCCGGGCCCCGAGCCTTGTGAGCCCCCTCACATTGCCGGGCCCCGAGCCTTGTGAGCCCCCTCACGTCGCCGGGCCCCGAGCCCCGTGGGCCCCGTCACGCCGGGCCCCGGGGTCTGAGCCCCGGTAAGCCCTTGCAGCAATACGGGCCCACTACTGACTTCATTATTCACTTCCCATCATCGTTAGTGCATCTTCTCATCTGCTGCGTTAACGTTTCTACTTCAAGCCGCCGTCAAAAACAACCTTTAGCTGGTTTAACTGAAATTTGGCCTTTCCATTCAGCATTTCTTTAAAACAAAAGAAGACGTGTATAAACATTTAGATGGCGGCACGGTGCTCTGTACAACACAGGTGTGGTGATTCTACCAGATCAGGTTGGCTTCCTATTCTACCCACACATACGTTCTGAGACACGACTGGCTACCGTGAGATTGAACCATTCGGAGACGCCTCGAACGCGTCCTTATTAAATGTCTACATCGTTTTAAGGGAGACGGGGATGTGGGACCGGGGTTGTGCTTTCAGGAGGCTCAAAAGAAACTTGAATAATTTAGCGAGTTCAATATCTGCAGCCGAGCATGGTCCTGAATAAAGACCGGGGCTTTAGCGAGGCGTGGGCGGACCGGGGCTGTGTTGCGGTGCCGCTGCTGGAGAGGCTTCGAGGCACGCTTGGGCCGCATGGAGCTTTTCAGCCGTTTCTATCGAGGCTCGACCCTGGGAGCCCCTCGAATTGCACACGTTTTGTGGAGCGAAGCTACCACGTTTGCTGATGTATTTTTTGTGCGTGTCGTCTTTCCAATGGGGTTTACGTAACGGCGTCAGTGGCAACCATTTAGAGCTTACAGCTCAGCCTCTTTTGAAAAAAAAACCTCATTTCTCTTGGGTTTGAGGTCAGTCAGATTGGTTTTCTCTGGCCTGAAAAACAACAACGACGACGGCTGGACGAAAACAGAAGATCCCCTTATCTCTGTGTGGGTTAACAAATCTGAAAGCCGATACTCCCAGCAACCAAGCCACCGTCCGTCTCAGCGGTCGTAGGCCTGTTTCCCATTGGTCTGTCTGCTGTGAGCTAACAGACACCTGAAGGCTCCACGTCCCTGTGCAGGACTCAAGGGTTCGCAATGAGACGCTCATCTGCTGAAGGACATCTAATTAACAGCTCTTTCAAGACGGGGACTGAACGCTTGATGTCTGCCACTGAAACGCTGTGTGTGTGTGTGTGTGTGTGTGTACATGTGTGTGTCTATTGGTCTTTCCATCTGTCTGACTGACTCACTGTTTGGCTGTCTATCTAAAATGGTTATGTTGAAGTACTGAATCAGAATCACGTTTCTTGGCCATGTAGGTTTGCACCTTCGTGGAATGTGACTCTGGTTTCGTGGCTCTCTCGGTGTACTTAACATAGAATAACAACACTACAACACAACAATCTTCACATATACACACAAGGACTGACTTATTCAGGTGAAATAAGAGGTGATAAGGTGCAATAGTGCAGAGAATGCTACATCGGAGATGACGTAATAGATGTTAGCGGGTTACTTACAAACATGCCCGCTGAGGTAGATGGACATGACAGAACCCACCAGTATATGTACAATGTACAGTACAGTATACACAAAATGGTTGGATTTATTTGACAATGCTAAGAGCTCAGTTGAACTGTTTTTATATCTGGTTGTTTTGGTGTGCAGTGTTCTGTACCTCTTCTTCCTCGGCAGTCCATCAAAACGAGGATGACTGTGATGCAGTGTAAGCTCGGCAAGCACGCCTGCGGGCCATCAGGCCCGCATTAGAGCGACACTATCGTCCACATTTGTCACACGTGAATGTTGTTTGAGTTGGTCTGCTATGTCTTGCATGCTGGGCCTTATCATAGGCTTCTTGTCTCTTTTGTTCAATAGCTGTTCTCGATTGCCTTACTGTGGAGCGCCATCTCTGTCTGTCCAGGGCTACCGTCTCCCAGCTAATCTATGCTGCAGATCTTCATGTGGCGCTTGAGCACATCTTTGACGTGTAGCTTCTGGCCTCCCTGCTTCCTTTTTCCCTGGCACAGCTCCCTGTAGAAAACCTCTTTTGGTAGGCGGTTGTCTGGCATTCTTCTCACGTGGCCAGCCCATCTGAGTGCTCTGTAGCGCCCACTAGAGGGGAGGAGTTGGAACAGGTTGTGACGGGTCTGCAGTGATGTTGCCTGCCTGTTTCCTGACTCTGGAGATGTATAAATCCTGAATGGACGGCAGGTTGGCACCAGTGATTTTTTCTGCAGACTTAACTGTTCGTTGTAGTTTGTCCCTGTCCTGTTTGGTGGCCGATCCAAACCAGACAGTGATGGATGTGCAGAGGAAAGACTGGATTATTGAAGTGTAGAACCGAATAAGCAGTTCCTGGGGCAGGTTTAATGTCCTGAGCTGGCGGGGAAAGTAAATCCTCTGCTAGGCTTTTTTTGATGATTGTGTCTGTGTTTGATGCCCACCTTAGATCCTGGGAGATTGTGGAACCCAGAAATGTGCAGGTTTTCACTGCAGACACCATGCTGTTGAGTATGGTGGGGGGTAGTGTTGGGGGGGGGGGGCTCCTCCTGAAGTCCACTGTCATCTCCACAGTTCTGAGCACGTTCAGCTCCAGGTTGTTGTGGTCACACCAGAGGGCCAGCTGTTCAACCTTCCACCTATATCCAGACTTGTCGCCATCCCAGATAAGGCCAATGATGGTTGTGTTGTCCGCAAACAGAGGGGTCTCCTGAGGTGCAGTCATTTGTGTAGAGGAAGAAGAGTAGAGGGGACAGCACACATCCCTGGGGGGGGGGGCTGCCAGTGCTGATTATCCGGGTGCTGGATGTGATTTTCCCTAGCCTCACCAGTTACCTCCTGTCTGTCAGGAAGTTTTTAATCCACTGGCAGATGGGTAGAGTGAGCCGGGTGGGTTTGGAGTGGAGGATATCTGGCATGATGGTACCTCACCAGCGTAATTTTTTCTGTTGTTTTGGGTATCTCTAATTCCTTGATGGCTCAGTTTGAGTTGTGGTGTCCCTCAAGACTCAGTTCTTGGGCCCCTTTTCTTTTCTATATACATGCTGCCCCTTGGACAGCTCATTCAAAATCACGATTTGTTTTACCATTTTTATGCTGACGGCACTCAGCAATACATTCCACGAAGACTCACAGATCCTATAGCGCCCTAGCAAATCTCACAACTTGCCTCTCTGACAATAAATCCTGGATGTCCGAATTTTTTCTTAAATTTAATGATTGTAAGTCTGAAGTCATTCTATTCGGACCCCCAAATTCCATCTACTAATCTTGGTGGTCTGTCAGGTAGTCTTAAGCAGGCTGCTAGGAATCTTTGGGTAATATTTGACACTAACCTCAGTTTTGATGATCAAATCAAACATGTTGTTCAGTCATGCTTTCTCCAGCTCAAGCTAATCTCCAAAATTAGGTCATTTTTTATCAACTGCTGATCTGCAAGAAGTTTTACATGCTTTTATCTATTCTCAGCTTGACTATTACAACGTACTTTACTTGGGTATCAGCAAGGGCTCCCCCCACTATCTGCAGTTGGTACAAAACGCCGCTGCTTGGCTCATTACCGGGACAAGGAGGCATGACCATATCACGCCTGTGCTTGTCTCCCTACACTGGCTCCCTGTTATATTTCGAATTGATTTTAAAATTGTATTACTTACTTTAAGGCCTTAAACAGCCTTGCTCCTACATGCATTTCTGATTTATTGGCCTGGTATACGCACTCTCGGCCATTAAGGTCCGCAAATGGAGCCCTGCTGATTACTCCCAGGTCTCGGTTTGTCACAAAAGGTGATCGGGTTTTTGTTGTTAGAGGCCCCACCCTATAGCACTCTCTTCCTATTGAACTAAGACAAACCAAGTCTCAAATTTCTTTCAAATCTCGTCTAAAAACTTCTCTTTTTGTGAAAGGTTTCACAAATGTTTGATATTTGTTTTTAGTTATTCACTCTGTTTTTATCTTTACTCTTACTTATTTGGTTTTATTCTTATTTTTGCCTTGTCTGGTTTCATTTCTTTGTAAAGCACTTCGTAACATTGTTTTAGAAAAGTGCTATCTAAATTAAGTTATTATTGTTTTTATTATTGTTATTATTATTATTTCTTTCACGTTTCCTGTTTTACACCCTGTAGAGCTGGGTCCAAACTACGGACCTGAGGCACTATAGGGCAAATGTCACTTGATTGACAGCACTCGTCGTAATATGTGGGCTGTTCCGAGTAGGGCGATCTTCTGGAATGCACTGATGTCGATGTTGCCTGGGATATGGTTGGGGAACTTTTCTTGTTCTTGTTCTTGTTCTTATTATTATAAGGGCTGATAATCATAGTCAAATGACTTAGTTAGAGGCCTGCTTGGCTGTTGTGGAAAAAAACTGGATGTCACTAAATTTCCTGCTTTTATATTCAGATAAAACTGAGATGCTGGTCATTGGTGCTGCAGACACAGAGACCCATTTGATCAAGTAACAGTGACACTCGACAACTCTGATTTCACAAAGTGTGGCAGCCAAAAATCTTTTCCCATCAGGCCCCGCTCTTGTGGAATAACCCGCCTCCTGTCGTCACACAACCAGGGTCTGCTGAGTCCAAATCCAAACTTAAAAATCTTCAATCAGTTGCCTTTAAATTGACCGGTACTGCATGGTGGGTCGGTCTCTGTCTCGGTGGTTTACCAAGCGCTGTTCTGCCGATGAAATTACAGAGTCTAGATTATTGACTATTGCAGCTGTTCTCTTTTCTCTTGCATGTGTGTCCTCCTGTCAGGTCTACACGGTGATGGAGGTCGCACGGCTCAGTTCCTAGGCTGTTTCGGTGGCATCTGGACACTGCTCGGCACTCTCCTCATCATATTCTTCATATATCTTATCCTTCCATTACAATTCTCTTATCCTTTTTCAGTGTTGTATTGTGTAAATTGTGTTTTGTTCTGTACGCACAATATGAATTGATCGTTGTCTGTCTTGGGAGAGAGATCCTCCTCTGTTGCTCTCCCTGAGGTTTCTTCTCGTTTTTTCTCCCTGTCAAAGGATTTTTTTTAGGGAGTTGTTCCTTATCCAATCCGAGAGTCTAAGGACAGGATGTTGTGTTGCTGTAAAGTCCCCAGAGTCAAAGTTGTAAGTTGTGATATTGGGCTATACAAATAAAACTGACTTGACTTGACATTTTGAATCGCTTTGCCATTGACTGAAGGAGATTATCAACTGTTACTTATATATATATATATATATATATATATATATATATATATATATATATATATATACTCTCCATAGTGTGATCCCCCCCACGTGCTACGTCTCCTTGGTGAAACTCCTCACTGTCAGGTGAAAAGAAGTGGCTGGTGACTCCACATGTATGGGAGGAGGCATGTGGTAGTCTGCAGCCCTCCCCGGATCAGCAGAGGGGGTGGAGCAGCAACCGACCGTGGCGGCTTGGAAGAGTGGGGTAATTGGCCAGGTAAAATTGGGGGGGGGTAGTGGTGACAACTTCCTCACAAACACGAGACCCAAAACAAAGGTTCTGAGGTTGAAAGTTTCCTTTCCCAAAACATACAGTATGTGTCGAGCCTTTGCTGTTTGCCCTCTTAACAACCACATTCATTGTCTATGGGACAACTCCTATACGTGTCACTTCTCACACGGACGCCACGACTTGGGTTGGACAACGCCACGCGTCAAGAAGCCGACGTGAACCCAAAGCAAGTGCAACCTTGTCACCTTCTCTTTCTTTCTTTGCTTTTCCTCTCTGCCACTAATCTCCTGTTTGTCTTCCTGCTGCTTCTTGCGCAACCTCTTTCTCTCGTCTGAGGTCTGCCGAGGGATTAGCGTTCATCTCGTCTGTCAGTGTGATTTCCCGCTTTGTTCCTGCCCCCCCCCCCCCGCCGGGGGAAAACCCCTTTTCCGCGGCGGAAGCGTTTTCCACTTTTGGGAACATAAACTAACAAGTACACATGTTGCCGTACGACTCTCGCACGCCTGACACATCATGACAACTCGCAGAACGGAAAAATGAATAAATGGTTTAAGCCTCTGCCTCCCCCTCATCCCTCTTGCTGTTTGTTTTTCATCTCAGAGGACGAGGAGAGGCGGCCAAGGGGAAGGAGAATGAGCAGGAGTTAGAAGTAAACCATGAAAAGTATTGGCGGTTGAGCGACGGCTGTGCTCCTCTCGACGCTCCGTCTCCTCACCTCCCTATTTGTCTTGCTGAGCTTTGTCCACCGGAGAGGCCAAAGCCCTATCGATCGGATGTAATCAATCACATTGGCAGCGAGAGACAAGGGACAGAAAGGCGGTCAATTCCTTCGACTCGCCATATCTCATGCTAGCACCGCTTGATGTTCCTGTCCCGTTCGTCTTTGTGTATTGGGTCTCACAGGATTGTTAATCTGATGGAGTCCCCTGATGTCCATCCATCCAGAGACCACGTCATCCTGCTTTTGTTTTTTGGACCCCCCCCCCTCACTTTTTCTCTCCCCAATTGTATCCGGCCAGTTATCCCACTCTTCCGAGCCATCCTGGTTGCTGCTCCGCCCCCTCTGCTGATCCGGGGAGGGCTGCAGACTACCACAGGCCTCCTCCCATACATGTGGAGTCACCAGCCGCTTCTTTTCACCTGACAGTGAGGAGTTTCACCAGGGGGATGTAGCGCGTGGGAGGATCACGCTATTCCCCCCAGTTCCCCCCTCCCCTTTGAACAGGCGTCCCGACCGACCAGAGGAGGCGCTAGTGCAGCGACCACCACACATACCCACATCCGGCTTCCCACCCGCAGACACGGCCAGTTGTGTCTGTAGGGGCGCCTGACCAATCCGGAGGCAACATGGGGATTCAAACCGGGATCCCCGTGTTGGTAGGCGACGGAATAGATCGCTATGCTACCCGGACGCCCCGTGTCATCCTTGCAATAGGATGGAAAGGACAACGTTGGCCATGATGGCCAGTTTTTTTTTCTTAAATCCTGTCCTTCAGCAAAGCCACGCTTCACATTTACACAGTTCAACAGCGTCTGCAGGCAGCAGAGACTTAAGTTCAATATGTCGAGGCACTTTAAGACCAAATGTTAAGAAATTAAAGACAGATTTGAAGTCAACTCAAGCTGGAGGGTTTCAGGCAACAGGCGGCACAAGGAAGGGGGCTTCTAGGATTCTTTTGAAAGTCAGGGACGATAAAGAGTCTGACGCACACTTGTTCTAGCACAGCCAGCTCCATAAAAAATAGATGAAAATATTTCTGCTTTTCATTACTTTTTCAGCATTGCACACGTTCCCCAACCAGGTCAGTACAGGTTCAGTGTGGAGGTAAGCATTTGAAGGCTCAGGGTTTAGTAGACCACAAAAACATCCGATTCTGCTGCAAAAGAACTCAGCTAATCCTGGCAGAAATACATAAAATCACATGAAATGTTAACGCAGAAAAAAGACCCTATGAATTCGCATCCAAGGCAATTCAATGACTTTTCTGATTTTGTGACATTGAAGACCCACAGACAGAGAGCAGGTTTATGAAGCACCCTATTGGGTTTGACTTCTACAATGTGTACAGAACTTCCAGCAGAACGTCAAGCACAAGCTGGCTGCCAATTGGTCCACCTACCATATGTCACATGGTTTGGTGGAGATGCGCCCTTGGGCAGCATCATCCACCTCCAGTTCCGGTTCATTAAATACCCAGATTTTTTTTAAAGGAGCAGATCGGTTTAAACTGATGTTTAGGCTTCCACGGATCCAAAAGCCGTTCCTGTTCGTGCGAGGTTATGCAACAGCGCCCTCTTGTGGCGAAATTCGGCAATGCTGGATGGCTTTGAAAAATAAAAGCCGAAAACGCTGGGCCTTGCGCCTTTTATAGGGTTTGACGCCTCATGGCACAAACGATACCAAACAGAAGCAGGTTTACGTTCAGTTGTGTGCGGCGATGCTTCCGACTGCGGCTCAGCTTTCCCATCATTTCCGTCTTAAATGGAAATGTGCTGATGGCTCTCAAACCATTCACACCTGGAACCGTCCTGGAACAGAGCCACACCTATGACTGAATCCTAAGACCGCACGCATACGATGAACTTGACTTGGTGGGAGGCTCACGGGAGAACACAAACGACATAACACCAACACCGCTTAGAGGTGGAGAGGGAGGAGTCGTTGAGCGAATTACACAGGGGGATGATTAGGTGGCCAGATGGAGAGAGCCGGGTTGGGAATGTTGCCAGGACAACGGGGAACCCCCTACTCTTTGTGATAAGTGCCATGGGGCCTTTAATGACCACAGTGAGTCAGGACCTCGGTTTAACGTCTCATCCGAAGGACGGAGTCTCCTACAGCAGTGTCCCCCTCACCACACTGGGGCATTGGGATTTTTTAATTTTTTTGCTGTCTTTTCACTCGGACCAGAGGGAAAACTGCCCCCTACTGGCCCATCAACAACACTTCCAGCAGCAACTCGGTTTTCCCTGAAAGTCTCCCATCCACAAGTACCAATCAAGCCCATACCTGCTTAGCTTCTGTCATTCAGCAGAACCAGGGTCCATGTTGGTACGGCTGCCTGCCATGTGACAATACCTACGTTTGCAAGGCAGCAAAGGGTAGTCCACCCTTGGGGGTCGTCCCGGGTCGTCCTCTGTGTGGAGGTTGCATGTTCTCCCCGTGTCTGCGTGGGGTTTCCTCTGGGTGCTCCGGTTCCCTCCCACAGTCCAAAGACATGTAGGTCAGGTGACTCGGCCGTACTAAATTGTCCCTAGGTGTGTGTGTGGTGGTGGTGGTGGGGGCTGTGATGGCCTAGCAGCCCGTCCAGGGTGTCTCCAATGACTGCTGGGATAGGCTCCAGCATCCCCACGACCCTGAGCAGGAGAAGCGGTTGGGATAATGGGTGGATGAATTAAGCTTATTACCTGTGAACAACTGTCATTAAAAGTACATTAACAACCTGGGAACTACGTGACATTCTTTAGGGAAGCCGTTTTTCATGCACACTGGAGCGAAGACAACACCCTCGCACAACTAAACACACGTTTCAAATAGATAAGGATTTACGCTCATTATGCCCTCATCACCATGGTTACAGGCCATAATTGAGATTTACAAGAAAACCAGACCATCGGGTCATATCATTCTACGCCCCCAGAAGTGGTGTTTGACATCAAGGTGCTCAAGACTTAAAGATTATACCAGACCTAAACCAGACCATATACCAGACCATATACCAGACCTGCTACTCATAAAACAGAATGCAGACCCCGATGTAACATACGTCCAGTTTCTCTACATGCACACACCCCCAAAGTAAAATGAAACCCAAAGCGAGTTTGAGAGTACTTCCCCTCCCCCTTTCCTCCCCAATTTCCTCTGGCCAATTACCCCACCCTTCCGAGCCGTCCCGGTCTCTGCTCCACCCCCTCTGCTGATCCGGGGAGGGCTGCAGACTACCACATGCCTCCTCCCATACATGTGGAGTCACCAGCCGCTTCTTTTCACCTGACAGTGAGGAGTTTCACCAGGGGGACGTAGCGCGTGGGAGAATCACGCTATTACCCCCCCCCCAAACAGGTGCCCCAGCTGACCAGAGGAGGCGCTAGTGCAGCGACCAGGGCACATACCCACATCCGGCTTCCCGCCAATTGTGTCTGTAGGGACGCCCGACCAAGCCTGAGGTAACACCGGGATTCGAACCGCGATCCCCGTGTTGGTATGCAACGGAATAGACCCCTACTCTACCCGGAAGCTCACTGAGAGTATTTTACACAATGGCTTTAACAGTGTCCCGATTTTTCCCCCATAACCTTGATATCCTGAATATGAAGTTAAAATGAATCTTAATATTTTAATGAGGAAATAGTAGATAACGTAAAAATCTAGCTAGCATAATACTGTGTACAACATAGTACACATAAGCCGAGGAGCTGAGGCCTCACTACTGATTTTGCTTTCTTACACAGAGTTCAGATATTGCCCTCTACAATATCCCATCTATTACCAAGAAAGCCCCTCTGGCCGGTGACTTCATCACAGAGCACAAACCGGACTATTTATGTCTCACGGAAACCTGGCAGTGAGTGGCCCTGTGATGGCCTGGCGGCTTGTCCAGGGTGTCTCCACGCCTGCCGTCCAATGACTGCTGGGATGGGCTCCAGCATCCCCGTGACCCTGAGATCAGGATAAGCGGTTTGGATAATGGATGGATGGATGGATGGATGGATGGATGGATGGAAAACTGGCAGTCACAGAATGACTTCCTACGGCTAAATTCAGCTCCTCCAACAGGATTTGAACACATATGCAAACCTCGGTCTTCGGGCAGAGGAGGCGGCCTCGCGCCGATCTATCGTGCGAGTATCAAACTAACGCCGCTCTCGCTCCCCGATCAATCTTCCTCTGAACTGCTGGCTGTTAAGCTCTGTGGACCCACACCCATCAGTTTCACTGCTCTGTACAGACCACGGCATCGAACACAGGCAGCACGGTGGCCCAGTGGTTAGCACTGTCGCCTCAAGCAAGAAGGTTGTGGGTTCGAACCCCAGGTAATTTCTGCGTGGAGTTTGCGTGCTCTCTCCGTATCTGCATGCATGTTAGGGCTAATGCTCCTGCCTGTGCCCCTGAGCAAGGCAGTGGAAAGAAGAACCGGAGTCGGTCTCGCTGCCCCCTGCTCCTAGCTACACAGCTAGCTAGCATGGGTTAATGCAGAGGGAATTTCATTGTATGCATTGTACAAATGACAAATCAAGTGTATTCTATTCTGTATTTTTATCGCTGAACTCTGGACAGTTTTAACACCCTCAGCGCAATGTCTCCGAATATAATCCTAATGAATATAATCCTAATGAATATAATCCTAATGAATATAACCCTAATGGGGGATATGAATGTTCATTCTGACAACACCGACAGTATATTCACTAAAGATTTCAAAGCAACGTTAGATTGCGTTGATGTAACACAATATGCTGACTTCACAACACACACCAAGGCTAGCCTCCTTAGCTAATTATGTATTTGGTTACATTGAACAAATGTTTCTCTAAATGTATCTTTATTTCACGTAGATATTAGGGTTTTTGAACAAAGCCAGGAGCTCAGCTTGGAGGTCCCTGCGAAGGGAAATGGAGTGCGAGTGTGCTTTAAGTATTACAGCTGAGTTGAATTCTCACGTTTTTCATTGATGCTAGTGGGGTTGGAGGGCATGTATGTTTATTTTGTATGTTTTCGTGTTTTCTTTTAGTGATAAGCCCACTGCTGTATTTTGATTTTTGTTTTTGAGGTCTTTTGGTATTAGTTTGAAATCTTTTTGCCTAAACCATTCCATTTAGAGTGATAACGCCAAAAATAAAGAACCCCAAAATTAGTGATTGTGTCCTTTGTGGTACCTATTTCCACGGGTTACATAACATATGGGTTATCACTGCACAAGGCAAAGAGAAACTAACACCGAGCTGAATTAACTGTAGGTTTCCAAAGACTGAAGCCTCAGTGAGACGCTCTACCGACTCCCCTCGTCCGTATCCACATCACAAACAAAACATTACCCGCAGGGCCGCGCTGTACAGTTCAGCTGTTTACTTCCACACAAGATATATGTGCTACAGAACGATTGTCGACTAGCAAAAAAAGAAAAAAGTTAATAAGAAAAGGAGCCCGAGAGGTCAAAAAACTATCACTCCACTCCCTCCTCGCCTAACCCCCCCCCCCAAACTCTCCTCATGAGAGTATCAAAAGACAAGCAAAGGAGCATGCAATTACAAGGAAGCAACAATTATAGTCACCTATTCCCAAATATTACACCTGTAACATAAAGGAGATCTTATACATTTTAAATTGTTCACATGCCTTTTAAGTGCAAGGAATCGAACAATGAACTTACTTCATTACTGCAAATATGTAAATCATTGCATGCTAATTAGTCAAATATTTATATTTGATCAATAAACTGCATTTAGGCTCCTACACTAATCGTAGTAGTGTGTTCTGTAAATGAGTTCACAAGTAGACACTCAAAATGTTTCTGTCATCCTCTCTCAGACATCATCCCTCGTTTCCCTTCCCTCTCACCCAAGAAGCGGTGCACAGCTTGGCTCGGTTATTCATACGTTGGAAGTTGGGACGCGTTTGATTTGACTTTCTGATGCAACTTTCATCTTTTGCACAGGATCTGATGGAGACTCTCCACTGCAGGGCTTTGCAGTGGGCCTGAGTCATTTGTAAAGTAATAATAAAGGTTGGTTTTACAATGTGTATGCTCCAACTCCCCCACTCCCTGTTCTGTTTGACCCTTCTCCATTCCCCCTCTCTCCCATCACTTCCCTGGTTTGTGGTTTGGGCCTTTCTAGTAAGCTACTCCTTTCTGAGTCTGCGCTTGTTTTCAGCAGCACGGTGGAGGTCACGGTTGTAGTGCCCAGCACCCTCATGGACAGCCAGTCTCCAGGCCTCCCTGTTGTCTGCTGCTTGTTCCCAGGTGTGAAGGTCGATGCCAAACCTTCTGATGTGGGCCTTGATGTTATCTTTATATCGCTTCTTCAGTACTCCTGGGGCACGGTGTCCTGTCACGAGTTGAGAGTGAAGGACTTGTTTCGGGAGGTGAGAGTCAGACGTGGAGGACATGGCCAGTCCATCTCAGCTGATGTGAGATGGTGGCAGTTATAGTAGGCATGTCGGCCTCCTCGAGGACACTTAAGTTGGTGCGCTTATCCTCCCAGCTGGTCTTAAGGATCTTACTGAGAAATTGCTGTTGGTATGCCTCGGGTGCCTTCAGTTGCCTGATATATGTGGTCCAAGTTTCTGACCCATACAGTAGGATAGGCAGCACTGCGAATTTGTACACCAGAATTTCTGTTCTGGCCTCAAGGTCACGGTCTTCAAAAACCCCTTTACTCAATCCGGAGAAGGCCCGGCTGGCAAAACTGAGACAATGGTGTATTTCAATGTCATCGTTGGCTTTGAAGGAGAGAAGGCAGCTAAAATACGGCAACTGTTCCACGTTTTCGAGTCTGGTGTTGACTGTAGTGAAAACTACAAACTGCCCCACAAGAGTGATGCTGCCTGGCTGGCAGTGAGTCAGGAGACCAGCATTGAACATAAATAAATGAAAAATTTATTAATAACGTCAGTTCATATTTCACGGTATAAAAATATAACTTGTACACCATGTTCTTCCTCCATATTTGTCTATGAAACTATGATAGCATGTACAAGTGAGACAATTAAGTCAGAATATTTATCTTTCTCTGGAATTCAGTGTACATTTTCCCATCGCAAAACCAACAACCCCCCATGTGGGACCGACAACCACAACCACTCAAATGGACTACAAACCAGCTAGCTGATTTCCATGTGCGTCACATCCTGTACTGCCCACATTCAGCACGACAAGATACAAATTTCGCCTCAGCTGGCGATGGTCATTCGCCTGCATTCGTGTATGTGTGACTGCCATTGCTAGCTAGCTCAAAAAAAACAAAAAAAAACAAAAAGAGCTGTCCAGGGGCCTCATGTATCAATCGTTACTATGGGCAAATTTGTGCGTACACACCCATGGAATCTTTTAGCCCTCAAGATTGTCTGACAATAGCAGCAAAGCATGATTGTTATTGTAATTCCTTCCTCCTAAGAGCTATTGCCTACCTCTTGCAACGAGCAATCACCCAGGCCTGCAAAGACATCAGTGTTAGCCAATCGGTGTCTAAATTCAGGGGTTACCCAGGTTCTACACTGGTCTCTGAGACAAACTTCAGGGCTAAAAATCCCATGGGTGTGTACGCACAATTTGCCCATAGTAACGACTGATACATGAGGCCCCAGGCTGACCATTAGCCATTGCTGGCTAAGGCCCATTCATTGCAAGAAGGTCATTCAAGTCATTGGTGCCCATTAGCCATTGCTGGCTAAGCTCAAACTTGTTAGCTGTTCAAGTCATTGCCATAGAAATTACTGGTTGTGTTTTGTTTCTGTCTATTCATTCATGGTACGCTGTCACTTGAGCTCAAATTTAATCGTGTCTTGCTCATTATTTTGTTTCATCCCTTAGCAGATTATGCCACCTTTGTTATGATTAGTGTGCCCTGTTTCACTCCCGCTTGGTAAGTCAATATTCTTTGGGGGGGGGATACTATGTTTGGCTGTGTTTGGAGCTTGCGCCCCTTATTTTGGGGGATATATTATGTTGCTGCTCAGTACTGACGCCCCTCGATTAAAAAATCTCCCTGTTGAGACTAAGCACTGAGGACTTTCTTGACTTGCATTCATTTCAGCTAAATACTCTGTTTAAAATAAATAATTACCTTTACTTCATTCACCATGTCTCTCCTGATTCAAATGGAGTTTACACGAACGGTCAGTCAGGAAGACTGCCTTGTTTGCATGCATGAGCCTGTAGTTATCATTTCTTATTTTATCCCGCCATTCTCTCGCGCACGCTCCTCACATTTTCACTTGCTGTCATTGGCTGGTGCTGTTGATTGAATTATCAGCTGATCACGTCACCTGTTCTCATCTATCCAATAGCACAGCGACACACCTGTATGGTTAGCCTATCATCTTGCTGCTATCTTTGTTAAATACATTTCTCGCCCTGCCTCTAGGCATTCATGCCGCTGTTATACACACCCCTCCACCTCCCCATCACCACCGAGTCCTCGAAGATCATAAGTTTCATCTCTTCATCAGCATCATCAACCTTGCGGGGCAGCCCAGTGGTTAGCAATGTTGCCGCACAGCAAGAAGGTCCTGGGTTCGAACGCCGGGCCATCCCAGGTCCTTTCTGTATGAAGTTTGCATGGTCTCCCTGTGTCTGAGTGGGTTTCCTCCCACCATCAAGGACGTAAATATTAGGGTTAATGCCCCTGACCGAGGCATGGCAAGAAGAACTGGAATATCTATCTATCATCTCAGCAGAAGTCATCAGCCACCACCACCACCAGTGTCTGGACTCCATGGGGGAATATGGATTCCATGGGGGGATATATTGTGCTGCTGCTGATGCCCCTCGATTAAAAAAAATCTCCCTGTTAATTCTAAGTGCCAAAGACTTTCTTTACATGTATTCATCTCTGCTAAGTCGTGTTTTAATGATTAATTATCATTCACCATGTCTCTCTTGACTGGAATTGTGCTGTCCTATCCAAGCAAAACATCAGGCTCTTGTGCAGTGGCACTTTTCATGTATTATTGCCACCTGTATTAGGGCACAGGGCACTGCACAAGAGCCTTTAGGCCAATTTTCAACGCTGTATTTATTTCTGATAGAATTTTCAGATTTCCCATGGGCCCCCTTGACTGGTTCTTGGCCCCCGTTGTGCCATCTCATTTAAAAAATCCTGGAATCACGCCTGCTGCCTGGAGTGATCCCTCCTTCCTTATGATCCTCACCCTCCCTCCATCTCACGTCCTCTTCTAATGTTCTGTCTTCAGCAGCTTGAATAACACACACACACACAAAATGTCTCGCCACAAAACACCACCCACTCAGTCTCTCTTACTTGTAGTTAGCAGGACTTACTGAGAACGGCGAGTTCACCAGGAGGACGCTGAGATCTCCAGGCCCCCAGACCCTGCAAAGGAAGAACAGAAAATAAATGAATGGATGGAGGAATGACGGGTGACGCGTTTCAGGCATGAAACCTTTTTGGAGATGGGAAACGTGCTTTTTAAAAATCTTTTTCAATTAAAGTTTTCACCACGTGTCGCCGCCTTGCTGCTGAATTCATGGAATGGCTTAGTCCCCCCCCCCCCCGTCATATAATTTCCCCCAAGATTTGTTTTTAGACGAGACTAATGAGTTGGAACAACAGCAACAGTGCTCCACCATCACCCATGTCTGTCTGTAACGAGTGGAAACTACCAGGGACGGAGGCTGAAGCCCAAGTGGAAGTGCCTTAGGTTGCACTTCCGCCACAGCCACTAAGTGGCTGGCTCAAAAATAACCTTTGGTCTAACTTCTACCTACAATTA
>NC_079217.1:62731365-62736365 GCF_029633865.1 Lampris incognitus | reverse complement strand
GACAGGGTGAGAGACAGAGAGACAGAGTGAGAGACGGAGAGAGAGAGAGGCAGACAGACAGACAGACAGAGAGTGAGAGACACAGACAGACAGACAGACAGACAGACAGACAGACAGACAAATAGAGTGAGAGACAGACAGACAGACAGACAGAGAGACATATGGACAGAGAGAGAGATGGAGAGAGTGAGAGAGACAGACAGACAGAGAGACAGAGTGAGAGATGGAGAGAGAGAGACAGACAAACAGAGAGAGAGTGAGAGACAGACACACAGACAGACAGACAGACAGACAGACAGACAGACAGACAGACAGAGTGAGAGACAGACAGACAGAGAGAGTGAAAGGCAGACAGACAGACAGAGAGAGTGAGAGGCAGACAGACAGAGAGAGTGAGAGGCAGACAGACAGAGAGACATATGGACAGAGAGAGAGATGGAGAGAGTGAGAGAGACAGACAGACAGAGACGGAGAGAGAGAGAGGCAGACAGACGGACAGACAGAGAGTGAGAGACAGAGACACACAGACAGAGTGAGAGATGGAGAGAGAGAGAGACAGACAAACAGAGAGAGAGTGAGAGACAGAGAGACAGACAGAGAGAGAGAGAGGCAGAGATAGAGAGGGGCAGACAGACAGAGAGACATATGGACAGAGAGAGAGATGGAGAGAGTGAGAGAGACAGACAGACAGAGACAGACAGACAGAGTGAGAGGCAGAGATAGAGAGGGGCAGACAGACAGAGAAATGGAGAGAGTGAGACAGACAGACAGACAGACAGACAGACAGACAGACAGACAGATAGAGTGAGAGACAGACAGGCAGAGAGGTTTTTTTGACATTTAGGAGTTTATCTCATTTTCTCTAACACTGAACGTAATCGTCACTTTGAGTTTCAAACTAAAATGAAAGCTAAATCATGTGTTGTTTCATGTCGGAGCGTCCAGGGTCTGAGGTCCTCCGCTTATGGCCTTAAAAGCAGAGGACCCCAGACTTGACCAGAGAGTCGGGAGACGCAGATGTGTTTGTTTTACAGGAGACTCGGCGTAGAGGAGGCACGTCCACTGGTTGTCCCGTAGGCTACAGAGAGACAGTGTTCCCATCTAGCGAGCTGAAAGGGGGTGACCCAGAGCAGAGACTCGGGAGGAATGCTCATTTGGCACAAGGCAAATCCTGCACACTCGGTAGAATTCATCAAAAAAGGCCAATTTTCAATTTGGCTCAAAATTAAAAGAGAGGCTGTCTCCAAAGATGAAGACATATTCATGTGTACAGACTACGTCCGTCCCCCCCAACAGAATCTGCTTTATTATAATGAAAATAGTTTCTCCATTCTTGAAGACGAGATCTGTCACTAGCAGACACAGGGAAGTGTACTGATCTGTGGAGACCTTAATGCCGGGACAGGTTTAGAATCAGACTCTATTAACCCACATCATAGTAACATTACTCTATAAACACCTTATCTGATCATAGTAACATTACTCTATATAAACACCTTATCTGATCATAGTAACATTACTCTATATAAACAACTAATCTGATCATAGTAAAATTACTCTATAAACACCTTATCTGATCATAGTAACATTACTCTATATAAACACCTAATCTGATCATCGTAAAATTACTCTATATAAACACCTTATCTGACCATAGTAACATTACTCTATAAACACCTTATCTGACCATAGTAAAATTACTCTATAAACACCTTATCTGATCATAGTAAAATTACTCTATAAACACCTTATCTGATCATAGTAACATTACTCTATAAACACCTTATCTGATCATAGTAAAATTACTCTATAAACACCTTATCTGATCATAGTAACATTACTCTATGTAAACACCTAATCTGATCATCATAAAATTACTCTATATAAACACCTTATCTGATCATAGTAACATTACTCTATAAACACCTTATCTGACCATAGTAACATTACTCTATATAAACACCTTATCTGACCACAGTAACATTACTCTATAAACACCTTATCTGACCATAGTAAAATTACTCTATAAACACCTTATCTGACAATAGTAAAATTACTCTATATAAACACCTTATCTGACCATAGTAAAATTACTCTGTATAAACACCTTATCTGATCATAGTAAAATTACTCTATAAACACCTTATCTGATCATAGTAAAATTACTCTCTATAAACACCTTATCTGACCATAGTAAAATTACTCTATAAACACCTTATCTGATCATAGTAAAATTACTCTATAAACACCTTATCTGATCATCGTAAAATTACTCTATATAAACACCTTATCTGATCATAGTAACATTACTCTATAAACACCTTATCTGACCATAGCAACATTACTCTATAAACACCTTATCTGACCATAGTAACATTACTCTATAAACACCTTATCTGACCATAGTAAAATTACTCTATAAACACCTTATCTGATCATCGTAACATTACTCTATATAAACACCTAATCTGATCATAGTAAAATTACTCTATAAACACCTTATCTGATCATAGTAACATTACTCTATAAACACCTTATCTGATCATAGTAACATTACTCTATATAAACACCTTATCTGATCATAGTAAAATTACTCTATAAACACCTTATCTGATCATAGTAACATTACTCTATATAAACACCTTATCTGATCATAGTAACATTACTCTATAAACACCTTATCTGACCATAGTAACATTACTCTATAAACACCTTATCTGACCGTAGTAAAATTACTCTATAAACACCTTATCTGATCATAGTAACATTACTCTATATAAACACCTTATCTGATCATAGTAACATTACTCTATAAACACCTTATCTGATCATAGTAAAATTACTCTATAAACACCTTATCTGATCATAGTAACATTACTCTATAAACACCTTATCTGATCATAGTAAAATTACTCTATAAACACCTTATCTGATCATAGCAACATTACTCTATATAAACACCTTATCTGACCATAGTAAAATTACTCTATAAACACCTTATCTGATCATAGTAAAATTACTCTATAAACACCTTATCTGATCATAGTAAAATTACTCTATAAACACCTTATCTGATCATAGTAACATTACTCTATAAACACCTTATCTGATCATAGTAAAATTACTCTATAAACACCTTATCTGATCATAGTAACATTACTCTATATAAACACCTTATCTGATCATAGTAACATTACTCTATAAACACCTTATCTGATCATAGTAAAATTACTCTATAAACACCTTATCTGATCATAGTAACATTACTCTATAAACACCTTATCTGATCATAGTAAAATTACTCTATAAACACCTTATCTGATCATAGTAACATTACTCTATATAAACACCTTATCTGATCATAGTAACATTACTCTATAAACACCTTATCTGATCATAGCAAAATTACTCTATAAACACCTTATCTGATCATAGTAACATTACTCTATAAACACCTTATCTGATCATAGTAAAATTACTCTATAAACACCTTATCTGATCATAGTAACATTACTCTATATAAACACATTATCTGATCATAGTAAAATTACTCTATAAACACCTTATCTGATCATAGCAAAATTACTCTATAAACACCTTATCTGATCATAGTAAAATTACTCTATAAACACCTTATCTGATCATAGTAAAATTACTCTATAAACACCTTATCTGATCATAGTAAAATTACTCTATAAACACCTTATCTGATCATAGTAACGTTACTCTATAAACACCTTATCTGACCATAGTAAAATTACTCTACATAAACACCTTATCTGATCATAGTAAAATTACTCTATATAAACACCTTATCTGATCATAGTAAAATTACTCTATAAACACCTTATCTGATCATAGTAAAATTACTCTATATAAACACCCTTATCTGATCATAGTAAAATTACTCTATAAACACCTTATCTGATCATAGTAAAATTACTCTATAAACACCTTATCTGATCTGTCAAAAAAAACTCAAAGCAAACTTCAATGTTAATTGGCTCTAAACAGACGGCACACGATGGCAGACTATCTGACCACCGTGACCGATCAGAAACTGAGAAAGGCATTGACTATGTACAGACTCAGTGATCACAGCTTGGCTATAGAGACTGGCCGACACAGGCAGACCTGCTGCCCAGAGAAGACAGACTGTGTCAGCTCTGTCCAGAGAGACAGGTGGAGACAGAGCAACACTTCCTGCTACAATGTAGCACATACGAAGACTTAAGAACCAAATTCTCCACAACAATTAAATGTAAATTCCAAGACTTGGACACACTCTCTAACCAGACCAAAATGACTTGGACACACTCTCTGACCAGACCAAAATGACTTAGACACACTCTCTGACCAAACCAAAATGACTTGGACACACTCTCTGACCAAACCAAAATGACTTGGACACACTCTCTGACCAAACCAAAATGACTTGGACACACTCTCTGACCAGACCAAAATGACTTGGACACATTCTCTGACCAGACCAAAAACACTTGGACACACTCTCTGACCAAACCAAAATGACTTGGACACATGCTCTGACCAGACCAAAATGACTTGGACACACACTCTGACTAGACCAACATGACTTGGACACACGCTCTGACCAGACCAAAATGCAACATGTACTTGGGAAAACAGTGTCAGCTCATAGATGCAGCGAGACATGTCAGGTCATGTCACAGCTTAAGAGACAAGCAGCACAACACATGACAGCTGTAGTCTCCTCTCCACCCATGCTCCACCTTCTGTTCTACTTCTGTTTCTCTATTGTTATGGCTGTGTTATTGATTCTTTATTGATCGTTACAATGTTGTGTTGGTGTTCATTATTAGTGTTACTGTGTACCGTTCAAACTGTAGTTTTGATGCTTTGGCAACATTGTTGTAACACTTTCATGCCAATAAAGCCCTTTGAATTGAATTGAATTGAGATGGAGAGAGCGAGAAAGACAGACGAAGAGAGAGAGAGAGGCAGACAGACAGAGAGAAAGA
>NC_079217.1:62703150-62725650 GCF_029633865.1 Lampris incognitus | reverse complement strand
GTTTTAATCCTAGACGGGTGTAGTGTGTGCAGGACTCTACATGTTTTGTACCAATTGGGAATTTAGGTAGACCGTCCTGAGATCTGGATCTTTTTTGGAACACCATTATTGTGGTCTTTTTGGGGTTTACTGTGAGGGCCCAGGTCTGGCAGGGATGTTCTAGCAGATCCGGGCTCTGCTGTAGGCCATCTGCTGTAGGGGGCAGCAGAACCAGGTCATCTGCAAAGAGAAGGCATTTCACCTCCTGGTTGTGGAGATTTGCCCCGGGGACAGAGGACCTTTCTGGTGTAGCAGCCAATTCATTAATGTAGATGTTGAAGAGTGCAGGGCTTAGGGTACAGCCCTGACAGACACCTCACCCTTGGGTTAGGAATTCCGTTCTTTTTTTTGCCAATTTTTACACTGCACATACTGCCAGAATACACTGATTTAATAATATCATATGTTCTACCTCCTACACCACCCTCCATAACTCTGCAGAACAGCCCTGCATGCCAAGTAGAATCAAAAGCTTTTTGGAAGTCAGTAAAACAGGCATAGATGCTTGTGTTGTATGTTTATCAGTTAGGGTATGTAGGGTGTAAATATGACCAGTTGTGTGGTGTTTTGGTATAAATCCACTTTGGCTTTTGCTCGGGATATGGCGCTTGGTAAGGAAGTTCAGAAGTCTGGCGTTGATAATACGGCTGAAAACCTTCCCCGGATCACTCTTTACACAGATGCCTCGGTAACTAAACCTAGCATAAAACGTAAGGAGATGTGTGTTTGGTAGATTATGTCTCTGTTGTAACGATGCTTCTTGGCAGTAAATCTTCTATCAGGCAGCTGATTGTTCATGTTTTTTAGCCTTTCGTCCAAGAGCCCATCAGGTCCACAAACTATTCTAGACTTGAGGGCCTGCGGGTCCTTCAGGACTTCCTGCTCAGTACCTGGGGAGTGTCAAGGATTCTGGTTGTCTTTCATAGCTAGCTCCAGTTTGGTCAGCTTGTCCTGACTGTGGGATTGCTCTGTGTTTGCATCCGTTTGAACATGTGGTATCGTGCTTTAAAGGGAGTTGTTGTGTAGTTGTGTAGCTAATTCCTGGTGCTGGGGTTTGTTTTGGTGTTTCCAACGCTGCCAAAAGCTGTTTGTGTCGATGGCCTCCTCAACTAATGTCACTTGCTGCTTATTGTATTGTTGTTTTTTGAGTCTCTCGCTCTCTCCCTCCATCTCTCTCTCTCTCTCTCTCTCTCTCTCTCTCTCTCTCTCTCTCTCTCTCTCTCACACACACAGTTGTATTCCCCTCTGCTGTCTCGATTTTTGTCTCTCACTTTGGAGTCTTTATTCGAGCGTTCTCGTTGTCTTTCGCTTCTTTTTTCTCCTCTTTGCAGTCTAATCCTTTCTTCTTCACGCCCGTCTCTTGCCTCTGTCTCTCTCGTTCATTCTGTCTGTCTCTCTGACAGACAGCTTGTAACCCGGGGCCACTGGACCATCCATCCTCTGTCTGCTGATCCCCCACCTGTCTGTCTGTCTGTCTGTCACTCCTGGGTGTATTAAAGCGTCTGGGCCATCAGGGTACCTGTGGCTAACAAGCAAGTCGCTTCCTGCTACATTTCCCTTTCCATGATGTCGACATCCAGACTAATGGGAGAAACCGGTTGAAGAGGTTTTTCAGGCAGGGGGGCTGGGGAAGGGGGCTGGGGAGGTGGGCTGGGGCAAATAGTGTGATCTTCCTCTGTGCTACGTCCCCCTGGTGAAACTCCTCACTGTCAGGTGAAAAGAAGCGGCTGGTGACTCCACATGTATGGGAGGAGGCATGTGGTAGTCTGCAGCCCTCCCCGGATCAGCAGATGGGGTGGAGCAGAGACCGGGACGGCTCGGGAGAGGGGGGTAATTGGCCGGGTACAGAGAGGGTGGGGCAGCGGCTGGGACGGCTCGGAAAATAATGTAATTGGCCAAGTACAACTGGGGAGAAAAATCCCCAAAAAAGAAACAAAAAACCGACGGTGGCAGCCATCTAGCGAACATGTCCGATTATTTGTCCATCTATCCCACACAGTGGATGAAGCAGACTACACTTACCATCCCACTATAATGACGAGGAGGTGGACCGGAGACACAGGAAGACCTGCTATACTCATGTACTACTGGTGATTACCCTTCATCCTACTTCGGTACATCTAGTCTACTTCACAGGAAGTTGAATCAGGTCATCTGAGCACCACGTCTACTGAGAGAAACGTGTCATCACCACCTGACCTGTTCAGTCTCACCTGACTGCAGGTACCCCCACCCTTATAAACAATACACTGGCTGCAGGTACCCCCACCCTTATAAACAATACAGTGGCTGCAGGTACCCCCACCCTTATAAACAATACAGTGGCTGCAGGTACCCCCACCCTTATAAACAATACACTGACTGCAGGTGTCCCCACCCTTATAAACAATACAGTGACTGCAGGTACCCCCACCCTCATAAACAATACACTGACTGTAGTGATGATGATTAATATTAATATCAACCCACGTGATGTGGGCGGGGTGTTTTAACTCCGACTTTGCTCTTTCGTCATGGTTTATCTGTCCCCTCGGTCCAGGACTCTCCCTGGGGGAGCGGCTGCTGTTTCCGCTGTGGATGGAAAGCTGCCGAGCTGCGGAGGAGAGGTGGGGATGGAGGTGAGGGGGTCACGTGGCTTGCTCGCGGGGGAACGAGCGTCGGCCGCTTTCTCCCCGAGCCGTGGATCTTCTGTTTAGTACGGACGAGTCGACGCCAAAGCATCACCCTCCGTCCCCCCGGACACCTCGGTTGGTTTATGGTGATTCTACATCCACCACGCCCTGCGGTCCTGCTGCCCAAACACATGCACTTCTGCACACTTCCCAATAAAGTGCGGCTTCTGCCTGACAACCACACACCCTGCGTCTACGTCACCAGCCTGTGTGTGTGTGTGTCTGTGTGTGTGTTGTTTCCCTGCTCCACAGGAAGATGTGTTCCCACCTGGGAGCTCTCCAGCACAACCATAACCCTTAGGGGCTGAGCCGAGGCCTCCCACAGCAGGGACTCTGATCTTCATCCACCCGCTCGGCTCATCCTCACCTGATGAAAGTTGCACCATGGCCACAGGCAGTACTACCCTCCCCCTGCCGGGCCGCTGTTGGGTGAAACCCCATAATGCACCAGTACTTCATACGCCACCGCACAGGGGCCATGTAGCGACACGCGGAGCTAGCAGCCAGACCAGCAAATGTTCCAAGCTTTAGCTTAGCGGCTAACGCCCACTAACCTTTCCGTTATGAGCCCAAAACCTTCACCAAAACACAAGACCATCCTCTTATGTTGACTCTTTGGTAAGGGACTATGGTACAAGTGGGGCAATCCACTCCAAGGTCCATCCATCCATCCATCATCAAACCGCTGCTCCTGCACTTGGGGTGCTGGAGCCTATCCCAGCATTCATTGGGCGGCAGGCTGGTAGACACCCTGGACAGGCCGCCAGTCCATCACAGGGTCCACACACACACCTAGGGACAGTTTAGTCCGGCCGAGTCACCTGACCTACATGTCTTTGGACTGTGGGAGGAAACCGGAGCCCCCGGAGGAAACCCACGCAGACACGGGGAGAACATGCAAACTCCACACAGAGGACGACCCGGGACGACCCCCAAGGTTGGACTACCCCAGGGGCTCGAACCCAGGACCTTCCTGCTGGTAGACAACCGCGCTACCCACTGCGCCACCGTGCCTCTAAAATCCTCCGATGCGCTCCTCGTTTTGCCCCTAAGCTGGATTACCCCTCCCAGGCTGCACACAGATGAGCCCGTTAAACGAGCCATCCGCATGTGAAGCCGGTGACGGGACGCGTGCATGCGGGCGCCCCGAGCGTGTCATCGGATCAGATCGGCTCGGCAAGCCGTTGGATCCGTCGTTCGCCTTCTGTCGCCCCTACCCAAAATGAACCCGCGTTGTGCAGCATGCGCAGTACCCGCTCCCCTGTTTTCTAATGAAGACTCGGCAGGGGAGCTGGGCCTCCTCCTGCCGCAGCTGTTCACGCAAAGCCACGGCATCAGCATCCAATTACAGACTTTACTGGACAGTGCTGAAAAACGCCCAAATCCTGACTCACACAACACCCAGAGTAAAAGAGGGCGCACACCAGTTGTGAGTTTAGGCATCCACATGGTAATTAGCCACCACTCACACATTAACAGTCTGTCAGCGGTTTACACGATGAGGGACGTTTCTTGCAGATGGGGCTAGCCCTCCCACATGTTGGTTGCGGCATGATCATTATTTCTAAGCCCAAATTAGATGCAAATCCAGCTATTACAACGAGTTCACACAGCCATCCACTTCAGACAAATCACCAGAATTCATTTACTAGGGAGCCGAGCGGTGAGCGGCTGATTTACCTCCTGAAAAGGGGGCTATTTCTAAATCGGCTGTGTCGTTCCTCTCGTTTCCCTTCTGGAACGAGGAAAGTTTCCTGCTCAAATGTTCTGCTCACCAACACGGACGACAAACCGGTCGCTGTTATTCAGGGTGGCCCAAAGCTTTGCATCTTTCATCGTTAACACTGCAGCGATAGGGGCGTCCGGGTGGCGTGGTGGTCTATTCCGTTGCCTACCAACACGGGGATCGCCAGTTTGAATCCCCCCGTGGTACCCCCGGCTTGGCTGGGCGACCCTACGGACACAACTGGTCGTGTCTGCGGGTGGGAAGCCGGATGTGGGTGTGTGTCCTGGTCGCTGCACTAGCGCCTCCTCTGGTCGATCGGGGTGCCTGTTCGGGAGGGAGGGGGAACTGGGGGGTATAGCGTGATCCTCCCACGCGCTACGTCCCCCCGGTGAAACTCCTCACTGTCAAGTGAAAAGAAGCGGCTGGTGACTCCACATGTATGGGAGGAGGCATGTGGTAGTCTGCAGCCCTCCCCGGATCGGCAGAGGGGGCGGAGCAGAGACCGGGGTGGCTCGGAGGAGTAGGGTAATTGGCCGGATGCAATTGGGGAGAAAAAAGGAGGGAGGGGTTTAAATGTTCTGATGACCAACAGGGAGGAGAAACCGGTCGCTGTTATTTAAGGTGGCCCCACGCTTTACAGCTTTCACCGCAAACACTGCAGCGATGAGATACCTGAGGAAACAGCACATGGAGGCGAGTTTCCGGTGGTGACGTGTTGGTGGTGAGTAAAGGGATCAGGTCAGAGAGTTTGCAATGACTTTTACAGCTTCAGACTAAAAAACATCCCCACCGATTCAAAACGTGGTGGCTACGAGACGTAATAACAAAGATACCTCCAGCCTTAAAACTACCGGAGGCAATTTCCGTCTTATTTGGCGAAATGCCCTTTACAGACTGACAGACAGGCGTCCATCAAGCAAACGTATCACTGAAAAAACCCGGTCTCTCCGGACGCTCCCGGGACTGGATTCTGATTTGCAGAAAATCCACTCGGTCCAAATGAGACAACCAATCAGCGATAGGGAGCGTCCCTAACCCAACGTCAATCATGTCGTGTGGACTTACGCCGCCCTGGTGGCCGAGCGGAATAACCCGCCGTCCCTGCAGCCCGCTCGTCACGTGGCTGGGAGGTTCGTATCCCAGACTCGCCGTAACCGGTCTCGGCCAGAGCGTCCACGGGTTGAGGCCTTCATTAGGCCACCCTTACCCGAGGGATGGTGGGTGTAGATCGGTGTAGTGTTCGGGGACTTGTCGCTCTCCAGCGACCCCTCTGGCCCATCCGGGCCAGGTCGTTCTCCCTACATCTCCTTCGCGGCCGGAAGGTGATGCAATCCATGCGAGGAGGCTTCAGCGTGTAAACTAGCGAGAGCAGCCGACACGAGCTTGAAGGAAGCTGGTGTTACGACTATCTCCTTCCTGTGGAAACGTGAGCCAGGGGAGTTGTTCCACAAGAGTTCCGGCCACATGCCGCTGGGTTAATCGGGTGGGATAAGGGGGAAAACTAGAAATAAATGTATAAAAAATAAAATAAAATCATGTCGGGGGACAGTGCGGTAAATCAGACACACGTAGTGGTCTGTATAAACACGTCACCCGTAAGTACAACAACGCTTCACGACAAAGATGCTGGTGTACCTACGAAACTCACCGAGTAAAACGGTTTCACATGCAAGGAAAATACGAATCTTGCCAGTCACGGGGGGCAAACTCGTGCATGTCCAATGAAGCTTGTTTGGAAGGAAGAGTGGATTTTTTTAGGGGGTGGGGGGGGGTGTTATGTTAAAATTGCTCACCCGTCCAAAGTTGCCTACAGCAGCTTTAATCTCCGTCCACTGTGAGCTCCGCAACTCCTCGCCTACCACTGACGCCTGTGTGGACGCAGCGTTACAGCCCAGCGTGTCTCCTCCTGTGTCGCCAGGAGCACTGCGTGGACAGGGAGGACCTGCAGCAGGAGGAACCGAGCCGGTTTGCCGGGCTGTGTTTCATACAAGCTAATTATCATCAAAACAACATTTCACATACCCAAAGACAGCTGTGTCTCCTATAGTAATGACGTGTGAAGGTCTATGATGGTTGACCTTTCTCTAATTCTGTGTGTGTGCGTGTGTGTGTGTTTGTGTGTTCCCTCAGAGCCCGTCACAGGGAATATTGGGCCGACCCTGTGTTAACAGCCGTGAAATGAAGCCGGACTGCCTCTCCGGTTTCCATCACGGTTAGAAGGACCGCAAACACCACAACACCACACCTTCGACAGCCTCCACACACCTGCAGCCCCCCTCGCTCCCTCCTCCCCGAATCTCCTCTCCCCCACTGCAGCGCCATTAGCCGTGTTGACGGTGAATTGCTGTGATTCTTTTCCTTTCTCGTGTTGCTGTCAGAGTGAGTTGTTGAGTAACCGACTGACAGACCGTCTGGTCTGTTGTGTACTCAGGTGTGAGGAGGGGGCAGGCCGAACGAGACGGTCTTCTCCCTGCTCCTGCTCAATCACAGAGTGTGTAAAGGGAGTTGTGCCTGGTCACGACTCGCTTGTTTCTCTCTGGAGCGGTGCGTGACCCAGAGCCCAATACATAACAATGGAATTCATGTTTACATCCAACAACCCCCCAATAGAGTGCAAACGATAATAATCAAATCTTGCAACAACAAAATAAAATAATAATCATGTGATTCTCAACGACAGAATGCTCCCATGCAACTTGTCTGCATTGAATGAATCAGATGTTAGCATGGCTGCTGTTGAGCCACATGCAATCCCGGCAGGTTAGACCTCAGTCCGCCCACCTTCTTCCTCCGGTTTCAGTCAAAACAACTGCTCGTCTGGTCGCACTGACCCATCTGGCTCTGGCCAACTGGCTACACGGGCGCCATATTGCCTACCAACTGGGAGGCAGCCCCATGTGCGCGCTATCCAAAATGGCGCTGCAAGTCTTCAAAACGCCAGTGGTCGCCTCACAACAGCTCAGAACCCTCTCTGAATACTGCCAAAACCTGTCTCAAGTCTTTAACCTAATATATTCATGTCCCTGTACGTCAGGGGTCACAGATCAAGTGCAGTAGCAGAAACCAGGAGGACGATTGAAGCGCTCCATATAATACGGCGAGCTATGAGCCTTGTGTCATGTGACCGGCTTAATGAGTTGTTGTGTCATGTGACCAGTTTAATGAGATAACTGACCAAAAGGCGCCTCACTTTTGAGTAGTGTTAAATAAGAAGTTAACATGACTGTTGTGTCTGTCACCTTATTAACTGGTCCCATGGCAGAATGAGGCTCAGAGCTGACCCTGTTCTGTGGGTGTACTGAACCGTGAATGGGTCACTCTGTTAACTTCTATTACCAGACTTTCACCCCAACTGAGAGGAAACACGACTTTACTAGATTAACATTTTAGACAACATATTGAAGCTGTCGAGAAAGGGGTTTGGCCTCTTAAGGCCACACCACTGCGCAAGGAATTTTGAGAGGCACTTTATGTATTTGACATCATTCAGTACCAGTACTCAGGGTTCCAGAAGTTATGGATTCTCCATCATTTCAATCCCACTTTCAGAGAACCAGAACTGTTTTCATCACTGTGTACCAGTAGTCAGAGTAGGTGGTTTAACACCAGACCAGCAGCAGAGGCTGTGGTAATAACATGTTTCACCTTTCAGTCCATGATGGAGGTGATGAGACCAGGAATGAACCCACCAGCGGTCATAACACAGTCACAGGCACTGAGCAGGGGCCTCCGCTGCACACATGTAGAGTTCAACCCACAGAATTTACTCCAGAGTCTTTAGTTTTTACCCACTACCCTACTGGTGTGGTGGGTAAACCGGTGGTCAGGACCAGAGACTTTAGTTTTTACCCACTACCCTACTGGTGTGGTGGGTAAACCGGTGGTCAGTACCAGAGACTTTAGTTTTTACCCACTACCCTACTGGTGTGGAGGGTAAACTGGTGGTCAGTACCAGAGACTTTAGTTTTTACCCACCACACTACTGGTGTGGAGGGTAAACTGGTGGTCAGTACCAGAGACTTTAGTTTTTACCCACTACACTACTGGTGTGGAGGGTAAACTGGTGGCCAGTACCAGAGACTTTAGTTTTTACCCACTACACTACTGGTGTGGAGGGTAAACTGGTGGTCAGTACCAGAGACTTTAGTTTTTACCCACTACCCTACTGGTGTGGAGGGTAAACCGGTGGTCAGTACCAGAGACTTTAGTTTTTACCCACTACACTACTGGTGTGGAGGGTAAACTGGTGGTCAGTACCAGAGACTTTAGTTTTTACCCACTACCCTACTGGTGTGGAGGGTAAACCGGTGGTCAGTACCAGAGACTTTAGTTTTTACCCACTACACTACTGGTGTGGAGGGTAAACTGGTGGTCAGTACCAGTATTACATGTTTTGCAACGTTCAGCAGGCTACTAGTGAATGATAATGAGCAGTAATATCAGGGACACTTGAGAAATATTCGGCCTACCTGTTTCCACGTGTTGCCAGTGCAGCATCAGTTGTGTATCGGGGCTCTTGTGTAGTTTACCTCAACACCACCCACACACTGCCTCGGCTCAGGCTCAGGCCTGTCACTCAATCCATCCCATATAACAATTAGTGTCACCACCTGTCCCAGTTTTCCCGGGCTTGTTCTCTTTTTTGACTGACTGTCCCGGGAAATAAATATTCTTTCCCGGGGCATGAACTGTCCCGTTTTTTGTGTGAAAATGGGCTTCTAATTTAGAAAGTCGTATTTCCCAATAAAACCTCATTTGGTTTCTTCTACTGCTGTTCTGTTTTCTTGCTGTTTACATTTAGACATCCAATCCTGTGTCTGTAAACAGGTAAAAACTGGTAAAACAGCGACGATTGGTCATAAGCCTATGTATACTGTCATTTCATTGGTAGCAGAAATACGAAAGCGTCCCTTATCACCTAGCAACCGCCCGGGCTGCCTGCCTGTCAGTCTGCCACGCGCATCCACTTCAACGACCCTACCGCGAGTGAGTTCAGCTAGCTAGCTAGCCTACTAGCCTCTAAACCTTCCATTTATTTTGTCATTTTTGTGAAATGGGGGGAGAGACGGACGAGGGAACAGAATCAGACAAGCTACCAGCATCAAAGGAAAAACGATTTACAGCGTACAAGTCAGACTGGGCAAAAAGAGGGAACTTGTCTGAATTGGTAAGGCCAACCCAAGCGGACCTGTTCTCCGCCACGTGTATTTTGTGTTCAGCCAAAATGTCAGTTAAATATGAAGGGAAAACGGCACTGGAAACCCATGCGAAAACAAAGAAGCGCCAGAATGTTGCGTCAAGCAAATGCACAACTATAGCCGTTGCAACCTTTAAAAAGGTTCGCCGGAGGAAGACAGGGTAGCGGTTGCGGAGCTTACCAGTGTATACCACGGAGTGATTCACGGCCACAGCTACTCATCTACGGATTGTGGCAATAAAGTGCAAAGATCTTTCATGATTCGAGTATTGCCACAAAAATGCCATGTGGAAGAACAAAAGGCGAAGCCTTAGTTCAAAATGTGCTAGCACCTTACAGCCAGGATCGTCTAGCTACAGAACTGAAACAGAACCCATATTTTGCTGTCTGTTCTGATGCATCAAACTTGGGCAACGCCAAACTATATCCATACACAGTCCAATACTTCCATGTAAGACGAGGGTGTTAAATATGGACTACTGGAATTTTACGAGCACCCCCATGAAACGAGCAGAGCTATCTACGAACAAATTGTGGCTATCACAGAAGCAAATAGCCTGTCTGTCAGCCAGATTAGTGCATATGGAGCTGACAATGCATCTGTAAAATTTGGCAAGCATAATTCAGTTTTTAGGATGCCTCCTGGGCGCCTTCCTTTGGATTAGGATGCCTCCTGGGCACCTTCCTTTGGATTAGGATGCCTCCTGGGCGCCTTCCGTCGGAGGTTTACCGGGCACGGCCAACTGGGAGGAGACCCAGAACTCGCTGGAGGGACTACATGTCCAATCTGGCCTGGGAACGCCTTGGGATCCCCCAGGAGGAGCTGGAGGACGGGACGTTGTTGGGGAGAGGGATGTCTGGAGTGCCCTACTTAGCTTGCTGCCACTGTGACCCGACCCCGGAAAAGTGGCTGAAGATGAGCTGAGATGAGATAATTCAGTTTTTCCAAAACTGAAAGAAGTCAGTCCACACATTGTAAAGGGCAACTGCAAATGCCACTTGGGCCACAACACCCCGGAAAACGCGAACAGACTTCTCAGCGCTGCAGGTTATGATGTTGAATGCACTGTGCTAAAAATCTACAGCGAATTCTCATGCTCAGCCAAAAAAGCAGAATCTCTGAAAGAGTTTTGTGAGTTTACTTCAATGGAGTACAAAGAGATACTGAGGCATGTACCAACCCGTTGGTTATCTCTGTTGCCTGCAATTCAGCGGATCTTAGAGTGCTGGCCTGCCCTGATTTGATGGCAGGATTGTCCTGACATTATCTGGATATATGTGCAGAAGCGGTGCTGATGCTGCCGACAGCAGTGATGAGGATGAGGCGACGCTGCTTGAATGTTTCCTGTTGCTCGTGCACAACGCCACGCAGGAATCTGACAGCGCAATACGGAAGTTGGAAAATGAGAGCACTACTCTACTGGAAGTTCACGGAATGATGAGCCGACTGCACAGCCAATTAATCTCACGCCGTGCAAACAGATCCGAAGCAAACATTCCGAAAACCGAGTGCAAGAGAACAGACGGCGCTCGCAACAGCTTCTCTGGAAAGGCTGTTCTGTACCTAGAGGCAAACTTTGATTTTGAGGATCCAGTTGTCTAATGCTAGCTGTCTGCGACTGAGTGGTCCAATTGAATGGGATGCACTCGAGCGACTGATCGACAATCTAGCTCTGGGCATTGATGAAGACTGACTGTATCAGGACTACACTGTTCTGAACTCTGTATTTGAAAGCATCCCAGAAGAGCTGGCACCAGACAAGAAATGGGCTTTTTTTTCCCAACAAGGAGAAAGAAGCAACTGCATTGCTCCAAGTGGCATCTTTTGTTTTGTCTGTCCCCGTCAGCAGTGCCTATGCTGAGCGTGTATTTAGCACACGGAGGCTGTCTGGTCAGATAACAGGAACAGGATGTCAGTGGGGTTGGTCAAAGCAGAACTTCAAGTGAGACAAAACTTCCAAGGGTCATGCTTGGAGTTTAAAACAGGCATCGAGGGACAGCAGAGACTCCTACAGGCAGCAGAGGGGAACGGCACGTACACATGAAAAAGAGGTGAGAAATGTCAGTGTTAGGTTTCCCAAATTCATTAAGTTAAAAAGTTGTTTATAATCTATTAGGCTATAATACATCTCAACGTGTTTTCCTCCGTATTTTTTCAATTAATGTACAAAGGCACAGCAGCAGGAGTCCAGAGTGGGTGCAACTGCGTCAGGGTCAGGCAGTGCGTCAGGGTCAGGCAGTGCATCAGGGTCAGGCAGTGCATCAGGGTCAGGGAGAGCGTCTGTGTCAGGACAAATAGAGGTAAGAGAGGCAATAGGAAGTCCTACAAATGTTAACGTAGTATATTTGCAAATACGGTTTAACCCCCCGCGCCGCGCGTCGAATGTCCCGGTTTTCCACAAATCAAAGGTGGCAACCCTAATGACAATCTGACACTGCTCACATGTGCCTGATTTCTGTCAACGGTTACACGTGGCCTGGATGTGCTACACAACTGATTTGCACACATCAGTACCTTACAGACTCTCGGATTGCTCCAGGGAAGCTAATTCATCGAAAAATCATAAACACTGACATGAACTCACCGAGCACAAGTAGGGATAAGCTGAGGGGGACGAGCCCAGCCTGCCAATCTTCACGGTCCAAACTGCCCTCCTTTGTGCATCCTGTGGAAATCGATGCATCATACGGCCTCGTCCCGGCAGAACGGAACAGCCCTGAGCCGCACAGCACACCATTTCTCCTTCAGCTGCTACACATCGGCCAGAAATGGTCCCGAAAACGCAGGAAGAATCATTGGAACGTCGTGACGACAGAGCCGGACGTTGGTAGGCAACATGGCGCCCGTCAAGCACGTGACAGGCTCTCAGCCAATCACGGCACGCGTTGCAAAGATCAGAGGATGGCCACACTCTATATACACGGCGCTGACTGGGGGAAACAGCGTGATCCTCCCACGCGCTACGCCTCGCTGGTGAAACTCCTCACCGTCAGGTGAAAAGAAGCGGCTGGTGACTCCACATGTATGGGAGGAGGCATGTGGTAGTCTGCAGCCCTCCCCGGATCGGCAGAGGGGGTGGAGCAGAGACCGGGACGGCTCGGAAGAGTGGGGTAATTGGCAAAGTACAATGGGGAGGAAAAGGGGTGCGGGGGGGGCAGCGATCACGTGGCACTGTTGACCAATTGCAAGTGACAGTGTACAGGAAATGGAAATACTCGCCTTGAAAGACACGTGGCGTACGCAAATGGCTATGATGAACAGTCGATTTACCGGACCTTAACCACACCAAACCCCCAACAGTACTAAACTTTTTGCATGTTACTGACACGCATTGTAGGCACCTGGCCAAACATTGCAAGTCAAAGCAGTCTAAAATGTGAATCAGTTGTGTCTGAACTTCCTGTCCGCGAGACTCGGCTGGAATTCAGTTTCTGTCTGACCTGTTTGAGAGTAAAACCCTGAACGTAGGTCTGCATGCCCTCCGTCAGTGTTTCCCAACCCTTGCCTCGAGGACCCCCTATCCTGCAGGTTTTAATTGTAACCCTGCATAGGTAGCCCTGCTTGTACTTACTCAACCAATCATCTCACGGCACTTAATTATGCAAGGTGTGCAACATCTGACGTAAGTCACTGCTGGTTGGTGGAATAACTACAAACAGGCACCTGTTCAGGGTTGCAAGGAAAATCTGCAGGATAGGGGGGTCCTTCAGGACTGGGATGGGAAACACTGCCCTGCGTGATATGTCCCGACGTGCACACTTCAACTCCAAAGAGAAAGATGGACCAGTTAAGATGAAGAAGCATCTGATCGTGTGTTGAAATCCTATTTCTCTGTACACACGGTGGTGGCCTCGACTCTGAAGGGAAATGTGGGGTTTTTAGTTGATATTTGCTCACTCCATCAAACTCGCTCTCGTTCTTAACTGCAGAGCTCGCTTTAAAACAGCTGGATGTCTCTTTCTCCCCTCTCCTCTTCCTCCCTCCTCCTCCTCCTCCTCCTCCTCTCCGCTCCTCCTCCGGGCCTTTCCGTCTGCCTTTATAGCACACTTCCCTCTCCTCGGCCCTCTCTCCTCAAACACGCTGGCTCTGTTCACACCTGGCACGGGCCGCCCACCACCCTCCTCACCCCGTGGGGTATTTATATTTCTTTACCATCCGTCATGTAAGATTAAGGTGACGAAAGCTTGTGGGCACTCTGATGTGCTTACAATCCGAATCAGAATCAGACCAACATTCATAAACTCTTCATTTATTGGTCGAGTCAACTATGTCTGCATCGCTGGTTTGGCTGAACCCCATATAAGCTGTGACCCCCGCACACTGTAAGTGATGAGCTTCTCATCCAGTTTCACTCTAGCAGGAACAGGGAGGTGGGACTGGCTATCTGGTTTGCCGTTTCCACAGGGGTGTATCACTATAACCTCGTTACCACCTGCTGCTGCTGCTGCTGCTGCTGCTGCTGCTGCTGCTGCTGCTGCTGCTGCTGCTGGGTGACGTGTTGCCACGTCGCCCAGCAGCCTCGCAGCATTTCTCAACTCGCCCATAACGCTGGAGTCCTCGCACCTCGCTTGCTCTCGCAGAACACGAATCAAACCCGACGTCCGACAGGAGGGGGTCGGGGAGAAAAGGGGGGAAAGGTCCCGGGAGGAGTCTAAACCCAGCTCCTCTGGTCTGTCAGAGTCAAGTCAGTTTGCGTAGCCCGATATCACAAGTTACAAATTTGCCTCAAGGGGGCTTTACAGCAACACAGCATCCTGTCCTTAGACCCTCTCGTCGGGTAAGGAGCAACCCCCCCCCCCCCAGAAAAAACCCTTTAACAGGGAGAAAGCTCAGGGAGAGCACCAGAGGAGGCTCTCCCTCCCAAGACGGACAACGTGCAATGGATGTTGTGTTTACACGATTTACACAACACAACACTGAAAGAAGATAACAGAATTATAATGGAATTATAAAACCAATGAAGGAGATGATGCGCAGGATGCCGAGCAGTGTCCAGACGCCACCGGAACAGCCCAGGACCCAAATCTCTCAAGCCAGTTTAGTACATGCCAAACTTGACTAAAACGAGAGGCTCCATATTTGGCATGACCCCTGACCTCCTGCAAAGAGTAATGGAGGTCAGAACCAGGATGAGGGTTCAGACCATTAGCCAATATGATGGTCACCCCTCTAAAGACTGCATTCAGCGGGAGGCTAAACATGGCTGGATGTGTCGCAGGACGCTGCAGAAAGTCCTTTCACCTTCAGGTTCCGAACAACATCTGGTCTATTTAGGCATGTGTGGGTCTGTATTGTGTGTTCTGGTGTGTATTGTGTGTTCTGGTCTGTATTGTGTGCTCTGGTCTGTAGTGTGTGCTCTGGTCTGTAGTGTGTGCTCTGGTCTGTATTGTGTGCTCTGGTCTGTATTGTGTGCTCTGGTCTGTATTGTGTGCTCTGGTCTGTATTGTGTGCTCTGGTCTGTAGTGTGTGCTCTGGTGTGTATTGTGTGTTCTGGTCTGTAGTGTGTGCTCTGGTCTGTAGTGTGTGCTCTGGTCTGTATTGTGTGCTCTGGTCTGTATTGTGTGCTCTGGTCTGTATTGTGTGTTCTGGTCTGTATTGTGTGTTCTGGTCTGTATTGTGTGCTCTGGTCTGTAGTGTGTGCTCTGGTGTGTATTGTGTGCTCTGGTCTGTAGTGTGTGCTCTGGTCTGTATTGTGTGTTCTGGTCTGTATTGTGTGCTCTGGTCTGTATTGTGTGCTCTGGTCTGTAGTGTGTGCTCTGGTGTGTATTGTGTGCTCTGGTCTGTAGTGTGTGCTCTGGTTATTTACTGGCTTCAAGTTTCATGCAGGATGATGGTTTAACATTTTCGCTGAATCAGCGAGGCTGCAAGAGAATCTCCCAGTTATACTTATTGGGCATTGGTGTTGCATAATTCCTTACGGGTTTTGAACTGCATTTCCTTCGGCTTTGGCTTCACGTAATCTTTAAATGGTTTCTTCTTCTTCTTGGTGTGTGTGTGTTTGTGTGTGTCTAAATCCTGGGTATAGACTAGTGCTGGGCTGTATACTGGTTCATCCTGTATACCAGTTTTAATTTCCCAGGCGATATGAATTTTTCATACGCCGCCACACTGGTGTCCTATGAAATATGTAATGGCGTGAAATCTGGAACAGGTCAAACTGTGTTGACAGTCACAAATGTGAACTATCATGGTCGGAGCCACCTGCTACGTCACCGAGACTTGAGGACTTTCACCTACTACCTCCGGTCTGCGGATTCAGGGACGTGGGCACTGTAGCGTTCTAAAAGCTGATTTCATAGCCATCCGAATAAGGGGCTCATGGGCGGATTATAAGACAATGGGCCCCTGGGTAACCCCCCCCCCCCTCCATAGCAGGGAAGCTACACTGACTCGCAGCCAGCAGCACAGTAACTAAATTCACCTGTACCGCAACAGGATTTACACAGTACACATACACACAACGCCAACACGTAGTAACTATTAACTAGGCTATTCCTTCATCTTATCAGACGGACTTTGGGGGTTCTGTCATTGCATTGAATGACTAGGCCCAAGGGCGTAGGAGAGAGTTTCATACTGGGGGGGGGGGGATAAAACCCTGTAGGGGGCATGCTTCCGCGGGAATTTTTGAGGGGGACTTGTCCCGTCCGTCCCTCCCGGTTCCGACACCCTTGCCTAAGCCCTAAGAAATGCAAAGTTCATAGCAGCGATTTCGTGCAGAGGCTCTGGCTTCGGGGCCCCTGAGCATTGGGTCCCGCGGGCCCGTTCAGTAATCCATCCATGAAGCGGCTGCACCATGTTTCTTTATATCCTCGGAGACCGTTAGCGGTGTTGCTAACGCTCTGATGTCGGCAGGCATTTCACATGCTCATTCACAGACAAACTCAAGCGATTCGGTGTAATGCGCTGCTCAGGGGTGGAATATTCATTTCAGAGGTGTTTTGTTTAACCCGTAGACTCGTAACATGATTTATTCACCTGCCTGAAAATGGGTCACGCGATGCTCCCGTTCCAGATTTCACGCCGTTACATATTTCATATGATACCGGTGCTGGTCTCCGCTACTGAGGGAACCCTGGTTGGTTTCTTCCCCTCTGCGTAGTACTGCGCCTCAGTCCAGCGTGTGGTCTCTTCTGATCTGAGGTCGTAGTCGAGCGAGGCTCAGCGTTTTCGGCTTTTGGTTTTCAAAGCCCTCCGGCATGCCGAATCTCGCCACAAGAGGGCACTGTTACATAACCTCACACGAACAGGAACAGCCTTTGGATCCGTGGAAACAGAAAATCCGGGTGAAAAATCTGGGTATTTTTTGGGTGAAAATCGGTATAAACCGAAACAGGTCAAAAGGCCCGGTGGCTTCAGCTCAAGCGGGGACGTCTGAGAAAGGACACACACCGAAAGCCTGCCCTGATCTCCAGAACCAAGGGAATTGCATACCACTCTCAAACATGCATGTGTATCACAACGAATCCATACGTATCAACACACTATCAATCCAGACAACTGCTACGCATGCACAGTCTTTTCTTTCACATTCACCTCAGGTCAGATTAATTTCTTCAACAGGTACCGTACACGTCATATATCAACGCTTGGGCAGAGAGTCGATATATGGTGCCATGGGACGGGAATGGGCTCAGTAAAGATGTTTGAGTCCCGTTTTGGTTGAGACTCGGTGTCCATTTTGACTCAACGCTATGCCAACCCGCAGCTCAGTGTGTGCAGAGACATTGTTGCTTCTAAATCTTTAGTGAATGTCTGCTTGCCTTCCTTTGGAGCAATGCCCAGAAACAAAACAAAAACAGCTCACTATGGCAGGTAAGCCAAACTAAATCTCCTAACCCTAGGACGACCAAGGCGGTCATTTTGACCATTTTGGATTTTCAAAGTTTAATAATTTTGCGGGGGGGGGGTGGATACAGACCTGCATTTCCCTGAATGCATGTTCTATATTTGTGTTAAAATGAGTGTTAGATCAATTGCAAATATATATCTATATATCTATATATATATATATCTACACTACCGTTCAAAAGTTTGGGATCACCCAAACAATTTTGTGTTTTCCATGAAAAGTCACACTTATTCACCACCATATGTTGTGAAATGAATAGAAAATAGAGTCAAGACATTGACAAGGTTAGAAATAATGATTTGTATTTGAAATAAGATTTTTTTTACATCAAACTTTGCTTTCGTCAAAGAATCCTCCATTTGCAGCAATTACAGCATTGCAGACCTTTGGCATTCTAGCTGTTAATTTGTTGAGGTAATCTGGAGAAATTGCACCCCACGCTTCCAGAAGCAGCTCCCACAAGTTGGATTGGTTGGATGGGCACTTCTTTGAGCAGATTGAGTTTCTGGAGCATCACATTTGTGGGGTCAATTAAACGCTCAAAATGGCCAGAAAAAGAGAACTTTCATCTGAAACTCGACAGTCTATTCTTGTTCTTAGAAATGAAGGCTATTCCATGCGAGAAATTGCTAAGAAATTGAAGATTTCCTACACCGGTGTGTACTACTCCCTTCAGAGGACAGCACAAACAGGCTCTAACCAGAGTAGAAAAAGAAGTGGGAGGCCGCGTTGCACAACTGAGCAAGAAGATAAGTACATTAGAGTCTCTAGTTTGAGAAACAGACGCCTCACAGGTCCCCAACTGGCATCTTCATTAAATAGTACCTGTTAGAGCCTGTTTGTGCTGTCCTCTGAAGGGAGTAGTACACACCGGTGTAGGAAATCTTCAATTTCTTAGCAATTTCTCGCATGGAATAGCCTTCATTTCTAAGAACAAGAATAGACTGTCGAGTTTCAGATGAAAGTTCTCTTTTTCTGGCCATTTTGAGCGTTTAATTGACCCCACAAATGTGATGCTCCAGAAACTCAATCTGCTCAAAGAAGTGCCCATCCAACCAATCCAACTTGTGGGAGCTGCTTCTGGAAGCGTGGGGTGCAATTTCTCCAGATTACCTCAACAAATTAACAGCTAGAATGCCAAAGGTCTGCAATGCTGTAATTGCTGCAAATGGAGGATTCTTTGACGAAAGCAAAGTTTGATGTAAAAAAATCTTATTTCAAATACAAATCATTATTTCTAACCTTGTCAATGTCTTGACTCTATTTTCTATTCATTTCACAACATATGGTGGTGAATAAGTGTGACTTTTCATGGAAAACACAAAATTGTTTGGGTGATCCCAAACTTTTGAACGGTAGTGTATATATATAAGAGCTACCTAAAACGACCATGATCGATGAAAATGACCACGCGAAATTTGCGCGTGATCGCCGCGTCACGCCACTATTTATGACGTGTGTTGGTGGCGTCATTTCCTTCGCGAAGTTCACTGCTCTGTCCTAGAAACACACTAGCGCCCTCTAGCGGAGAGAAATAGTCTAAACTTGATGTGTGATTATGTCCAACATGTCTGGTTGCAGACGCACCATGACTACCACCGAGGCGCTGCAGTATTTACAGGCGTTGGACAGCGGCTATTTTAAATTGGTTGAGAAATAGTATTAAAGTAGTTAAAATGTTAATTTTGGTGTCAGTTAGTTTCTTAACAGACACACTAACACATGCTATGCGTTAGTATCTCAGCTGGGTATTTATCTTGACAGAATATAGAGTTTAAAAACCGTGGGCGGTCATTTTGACCGCGCATGGTCTTTCTAGCAGTTTTTAAGCTGTTTCAATATGTATTTTCAGTTCTTTTTTTTACACTTCACGTTTTATAGGCCTTGTTGCGTTTGTTAGATTAGCAATATGCGTTTTCCGTTTTGTTTTTCAGGTAATATTTTCACTTCTTTAGTTTTGCTATTCAAGTTCCACCATGCCTCTCTGCAGTTTAAAAAACAGTATTAAAGTTGTTCAAATGTCAATTTTGGTGTCAGTTAGTTTCATAACTGACACACTAACAACGCGTTCACATCTCAGCTGGGTATTTCTCTTGACAGGCTATAGCGTTTAAAAGCCGGCGGTCATTTTGACCGCCCGCGGTCGTTCTAGGCGGGAGTGGAACGCCGGTCGTTCTGACAGCTCGATGCCGTCGACGTGTGAGATTAGTCCGGCTCGTGAAGCTGGCAAGTCAACACCGGCAAGCACGTGCAAGGGTCCGGAATTCACGAGGAGAAACAAAAATTCACTTCACATACTCCCCCTCCCCCTCCCCAAAGGGGGGCGACGAGCCTCGCTCATTCTTAAATCTAGCGGCTTATTACGGTGCCATAGAGGAGGGCGCGGGAGTGCTGGACGGCGGCTCTGGCGCCACAACAAAGCGTCGTTTGTAAGCGCCGCTGGACGCTGATCCGTGCAGGCAGCCGGACACCACAGACCCGCCCTGGACACAAAGCCACGGACCGACGCACACACACAACAAAACGCTCGCGCACACCACCACACTCGCGCACCGCTCTCTGTGTGGGTGGGGGTGTGCGTGTGCGTGCGTGTGAGGTCAACCACGTCACCGTCGGGTAGAAGAGAGCAGCGGCGTTTGTGCACCGGCTGTCTGGGTAACAATGGCCACCCGGCTCCGGCTGACCCGGCTCTGACCTCGTGTCTAGCTGAACACAGAACAACAGAACCGAAAGAGAGGAAGGGTTTCAGGCCGCAGGTGAGAAGGTGGGACGCTTTTCCACACGAGTAGGCCCGGCCAGTCGCTCTCGGCGGACTGCCGGGCAACTCGTCCGGGATTCAGCGGGGGAGCCGTGAGTTGTTGAACCCGCGGCCTGGGAAGGAGCGTGAACCCCCCCCCCCCCGTGAGAAGGGGTGCAGCGCCGGTATCGGTGCAGCGGGCTGGTCCTCCAAACCACTCTGACGGCACTGTAGGCGAGTGGCGTGTGTCACCACCCTCTCCTCCTCCTCCTCCTCTTCCTGTTGTATAATTCAGCTGCTGCGGGTCTGCTGGTTGGACTCGTCCGGGACTGAGACTCGGAGCATTATCTCTAACACAGGATCTCCACATCGCATCCGTTTGTAACGCCGAACCGGACCGGGCTTTCTTCCGATCCATTTCTGAGGTATGAGACTGGGAGGACCTGTGGTGGCCTGGCGGCCTGTCCAGGGTGTCTCCCCGCCTGCCGCCCAGTGGCTGCTGGGATAGGCTCCAGCATCCCCGCCACCCTGAGAGCAGGATAAGCGGTTTGGATAATGGATGGATGGGTGGATGGATGGATGGATGGGTGGATGGATGGGTGGAGAGGATGAATCACAGTGCAGGTAAAGGACTGGCGATGGCAAATTTGTCCTTCGCTGCAGACTCTTCATCACGTGACCTTTGGCTGCCCTTTCTCTACCAGTTGAGCCAGAAGAGGACGACCGTGGTTGTGGCGTGGTGGTCTATTCAATTACCTACCAACACGGGGATCGCCGGTTCGAATCCCCGTGTTACCTCCTGCTTGGTCAGGCATCCCTTGGCTGTGTGTCTGCGGGTGGGAAGCCGGATGTGGGTATGTGTCCTGGTCGCTGCACTAGCGCCTCCTCTGGTCAGCCGGGGCGCTTGTTCAGGGGGGAGGGGGAACTGGGGGGAATAGCGTGATCCTCCCACGACCGGCGGCTGTATTACACGCTTTGGCGTGATACTGGGCTGCACGCGCTACGTCCCCCTGGCAAAACTCCTCACTGTCAGGTGAAAAGAATCAGCTGGGGGATCTACATGTTGTTCTGCTAGCATTTGTAGTATTGCAAGTATTATCTTGATGCATGCTCAGTAATCCAGGTAGGAAAATCAAAGCAGGTGGAATCAGTCCATCTGGATACAATGTTTACTGACAGACCATCTAGATACAGTGTTTACCGACAGTCCATCTGGATACAATGTTTACCGACAGTCCATCTGGATACAATGTTTACTGACAGACCATCTAGATACAATGTTTACTGACAGACCATCTAGATACAATGTTACTGAGAGTCCATCTAGATACAATGTTTAATGACAGTCCATCTAGATACAATGTTTACTGACAGTCCATCTAGATACAATGTTTACTGACAGACCATCTATATATAATGTTTACTGACAGACCATCTGGATACAATGTTTACTGACAGTCCATCTAGATACAATGTTTACTGACAGTCCATCTAGATGCAATGTTTACTGACAGTCCATCTAGATATAATGTTTACTGACAGTCCATCTAGATACAATGTTTACTGACAGTCCATCTAGATACGATGTTTACTGACAGTCCATCTAGATACAATGTTTACTGACAGTCCATCTAGATACAATGTTTAGTGACAGTCCATCTAGATACAATGTTTAGTGACAGACCATCTAGATACAATGTTTACTGACAGTCCATCTAGATACAGTGTTTAGTGACAGTCCATCTAGATATAATGTTTACTGACAGACCATCTAGATACGATGTTTACTGACAGTCCATCTAGATACAATGTTTAGTGACAGTCCATCTAGATGCAATGTTTAGTGACAGTCCATCTAGATACAATGTTTACTGACAGTCCATCTAGATACAATGTTTACTGACAGTCCATCTAGATACAATGTTTAGTGACAGTCCATCTAGATACAATGTTTAGTGACAGACCATCTAGATACAATGTTTACTGACAGTCCATCTAGATACAATGTTTAGTGACAGTCCATCTAGATATAAAGTTTACTGACAGACCATCTAGATACGATGTTTACTGACAGTCCATCTAGATACAATGTTTAGTGACAGTCCATCTAGATACAATGTTTAGTGACAGTCCATCTAGATACAATGTTTACTGACAGTCCATCTAGATACAATGTTTACTGACAGTCCATCTAGATACAATGTTTAGTGACAGTCCATCTAGATACAATGTTTAGTGACAGACCATCTAGATACAATGTTTACTGACAGTCCATC
>NC_079217.1:62663184-62697950 GCF_029633865.1 Lampris incognitus | reverse complement strand
TGGAGGCGTGAAGGCCCCGCAAGACGCTCGCCGAACGGATCTGAAATGTGCTGGATTCGTCTCAGGTAAACCAATCGGAACCGGACTGGACTGAACTGAACCGGGGTGTACTGCAGTCTTTTGTTGCAGGCGGGTCTCGGTTCTACTCGTTTCGCTCTAACTCACCTCTCCTCACCCCCGTGTCAGGTCCTCCTCCTTCTGTCTCGCTACCACTTTGACCCCCCCTCCCCCGCCAGAAACGCCTCTCTGCCTCTGTCTTTGACTCTGTCTTCCTTCACTTGCTCTCTTTCTGCCTCTTTTATTTTCACTTGGTCTGACCCTGTTTATCCCCCTCACCCCTCACCCCTCACCTCCCCCCCGCAGCCTGGCCAGCCTGAGTCACATCAATATGTATGAGGATTATCATGTCACATTTGTGTTTTACTGGAATGTGTGGCTATGCCTTCCATTATGCTGTCCAGAGACAGTGGCCGACGTCAAGCCTGACGGACTCCTACGGCGGGCGCACACTCGCGACTGGGAGCGTGCACGCGTGTGCGTGCGTGTGCGCCGTCTCGTCTTGCTGCAGGTCTGTGCCTCCTATTAGGACCCCCGTGTGCTGTGAGGCGGCTGAGGGGAAGGTTAACAACGAGAACCAGTAACAGCTGCAGGACACTCAATTACCTCTCTCCGACCTCCTCCTCTCTCTCTCTTTCCGCTTTTCTCTCCCTCCCTCCCTCCGGTCCCGCCCGCTCTCGTACTCAGCCTGCTTTCTCCTCTGCTCCTCCCTGTTGTTCTTTCATCACACCGTCTCTCCGGTGTTTATCTTTCTCGCCCTCCTCTTCCGACACGTGGGTTACCGCATGGTGAAAGTGGGCACGTGCCCGGGGCCCTGGAGCCAATGGGGGGCCCCTGTCCTTAAAAATTTATAGATACCAACACGGGGATCGGTGGTTCGAATCCCCGTGTTACCTCGGCTTGGCCGGGCGTCCCTACAGACACAATTGGCCGAGTCTGCGGGTGGGAAGCCGGGTGTGGGTGTGTGTCCTGGTCGCTGCACTAGCGCCCCCTCAGGTCGGTCGGGGCGCCTGTTGGGAACTGGGGAGAACAGCGTGATCCTCCCACGCGCTACGTCTCCCTGGTGAAACTCCTCACTGTCAGGTGAAGAGAAGCGGCTGGTGACTCCACATGCATGGGAGGAGGCATGTGGTAGTCCTGCAGCCCTCCCCGGATCAGCAGAGGGGGTGGAGCAGTGACCGGGACGGCTCGGAAGAGAGGGGTAATTGGCCGGAAACAACTGGGGGGGGGGGGGAACACACACACACACACTGATGACGGTGTCAACCCTACAAGGTAACAACCAGCTCATCGGGAGCAGTTAGGGGTCGGGTGCCTTGCTCAAGGACACCTCGACATTTTTTCCAGGGGGCGCCAAGGATGGAACCAGCCCCCCTCCAGACGAACAGCTCTGGTAGCTCAAGAGGGAGAGCCTCGCCTCGCCTCAGGTCATTTCAGCCCAGCTGAGCTGAAGTTCAGGAAATCTGAACTAAATCAAACCAGTTTCGTTAGTTTCATTCGGGTTTCATTCCACGCGGCTCAGACCAGCTCACAGAAACTCGAAAGGCAGCTTGGGAAGGCGGATTCTGAAATGCTGAATTTCCAACGGACGTGATTCTCAACATGTTTACATTAAATCCCTAGTACCATCTTGTTGCGTTGACGTGTGTGATGTGTTTATCGGGGTGTCTGCGGGTATAAACAAGTTAAATTAAAGACCTTTTTGATACCACCTCACATGAGATGTCAGCCCAAACTAGCGATGGAAATACCAAGCCACAAGCCCCGGAGGTTAAAGACCAAGCCAACGCTCAAGTGCCAAAAACTGCAATTTCTTGACTGGCCACTTGAGGCTGTCTCCAAAAGCGTGTCAACCCCCACAGACCCCCCCCCCATCTTAAAATGCCCACCTTCACAGCAGAAATAAACGCCTTTACAGCCTGGTACACAAAAACGTTTTGGTCTCTAGAGCCATTCTGCTCATGAAAACTGTACGGAGGACCTGGTCGCGATGCTATCCATGGCACTGTGTACATTCAAATAGCTGCGAACTTCTTTTTGGGTGGTGTCCGACTGATGATCTATCCATGTAAGAAAACAATAGCTAATCTCTTGATTACACTAATGTTGTTCATGTGAAGCAACCATTTCGAATTGGTCTTGTTGCGCAATAAACTTGAAATGAGCGCCAGCCAACCAGGAAACGCCAGCGCGAGACACGTGAAACTTCTTTCTTCTTTTGCTTTTATTGGCGGTTGGTAAACAGCTCTCGGGTGCATTACCGCCACCTATTGATCTGGAGTGTGGACTAAAGTGCTACTAGTACTTTCGGCTGCTTCCTTTAGGGGTCGCCACAGTGGATCATCCGTTTCCTCCTGTCTTCTGCATCTTCCTCTGTCACCACATCCATAAACCTCCTCTTTGGCCTTCCTCTTCTCCTCTTCCCTGGCAGCTCCATATTCAGCATCCTTCTCCCAATATACCCAGCATCTCTCCTCCACACATGTCCAAACCATCTCCATCTTGTCTCTCTTGCTTTGTCTCCAAACCGTCCAACCTGAGCTGTCCCTCTAATATACTCGTTCCTAATAGTGTCCTTCTTCGTCACTCCCAATGAAAATCTTATCATCTTCACCTCTGCCACCTCCAGCTCCACCTCCTGTTTTTTCATCAGTGCCACTGTCTCCAAACCATATAACATAGCTGGTCTCACTACCATCTTGTAAAGCTTCCCTTTAACTCTTGCTGGTACCCTTCTGTCACACATCACTCCTGACACTCTTCTCCACCCACTTCCACCCTGCCTGCACCCTCTTCTTCACCTCTCTCCTGCACTCCCCGTTACTTTGGACAGTTTACCCCGAGTATTTAAACTCATACGCCTTTGTCACCTCTACTCCTTGCATCCTCTCCATTCCACTGTCCTCCCTCTCATTCATGCATAGGTATTCCGTCTTGCTCCTCCTGACTCTCATTCCTCTTCTCTCCAGTGCACACCTCCAACTGTCCCTCTACTCTCTCTCTAATACTTATTCATGTGGTTACTCCCACTCTTCAAAGCGCTTTTTGCTGCTTTATCACCTTCTTTCTCCTCCTCCATACCAAATCACCTTCTCCTTCCTCTTCTTCTTCTTTTTCCACTGACTGAATAAAATAAGCCTTTCACAACAATTCCCCTGTGATGGCCTGGCGGCCTGTCCAGGGTGTCGTCTCTCCGCCTGCCGTGCAATGACTGCTGGGATAGGCTCCAGCATCCCCGCGACCCTGAATAGGATAAGTGGTTTGGATAATGGATAGACAGACAACTATTTCCCACTCTGCTATAACGTCTCTATTTCTGCGGTTGCTGGAGTACTACAAGCCTCTCTCAGCAGCTGCTGCACACCTTCCCCAGAAACTCCCACAGCACCCAGAAATGCCTTTGCTGCATTACAGCAGTTCTCTCATGTTTTCTTTCTACTCCAGCGGTACAGTTAATTCCCTTTGCCAAAAAGGCCAAAAACTTCATCTGAGCCTCACAAAAGCACAACTCAGCATGCTTCCTGACTGACTTGGCCTCCTTAGCGTTTGTCTCACATCAGCCTCGTTGTTCCTCTCCATTCTCTTAGCAGCTTCAGAATACGACAGTCTCTTTTGTGTTCTCATCGTATTCACCTTCTCTTTCTTAATTCCTCTCGGGCACTGTGCTGCCCCCCGTATCATGCTTTCCCTTGCAATGCAGACACTCTGCTTGCACGTTATCAACTTTACAATCTTCCACATTGCGGCGTCCTCCCTACTTCCCCCACATATTCTGACTCCATTTCATACTGCAGCCACATGTCCATATTCCCGACAACAGTAACACCCGAGAGGAGCTCTCATCTGGCCTCACCCCGTCCGTAACTCACATAATCAAGGTACGCTCTCTCCAGCAATTCCCATTCAGCAGTCAAACACACAGATTTACAGTCCTCCTCATCCCCTTCCTTGAAATCTAGTCATTCTTCTTACCTCACACACACCTGCCACCTCCCAAAATGCCTCAGCCCTTACCGACAGTGGCACGCCACAGATCACTCCCTTCTGCGTTGCTTTTGATCGGAGGGGGGAGCAAGTCACGCAGAGATAACTTCTACATGCATCGATCTTAAGGGTTCTATCTCTCCGACGCTTTGGGACGCAATCAGTGATAACCGTCCCACTTCCAGTCATCCTGATAGACCGTACATCGGTTTCTTTTCCCCTACAAACTTTCCGACCTCATGTGGGTCCTTGAAAATCCCATCTTCTCTTGTGATGGCTATCATCCCGATGGGATACGTCTCTTCTGTTCTCAATGACTGATCGTTTGAGCAGTTCGGTGTATTCTTCTTCCTTTTCTTATTTCCAAACCCTCTCGTGTCCTATTTTCATTTCTAATTTCCCTCTCCGGCACCGTTTCCGTTCTTCTCTATCATCTGCCCCACCCGTTGTTTCCCCTAAGCAAACTTCAAACTCGGCTGTCAAGCTGTCTTCCAGGCTTGTGAAACTTATATCGCTGTTGAGAAGCTATCCATGTAAAAAAAAACAAAAAACTTGTTTAGTGACTCTCTTAGTTACACTAATATTACTGTGGAGAAGCTGGTGTGGCCCTGAGATCCCGAGAGCAACGCTGTCTGGAGCGATGCTCCTGGTAGGGTCACCCGTGGCGGTAAGGTCAAGGGGGAGCTCCCTGACAAAGAGCAGTCCAACCAAGACCTCAACGGTGGAACAGGCGGAGGATGATGGCTGACTTCTGGGAAGCATCACAACGGCTGGGAAGGCGGATGAAGGCTGCAGCAGAAATGGGCCCCCAGTTGTCTTGGACTCCATGTCACTGGATCCTGACCCAGATCTGTCAAGGACTGTTTGGTGGCTGTCAGTACACCAGTCTGCATACGTTAAAGTCGCACACAGGCAAGTAGACAACCCAACGGAGAGGACAGTCATACTTGCTAAAAAGGAACCAAATAAAAAAATACATACTAGTAATATTTCTCAAATTCTATTCCTTCGTTTTGACGATATTAAATACGCTAGAAGGAGATTCCAACACGTGTCACCAGCAGACTTTTTAGAACATTACTGATATTTGGCTCTCCAAGCTCTCGTAGTGCATTCCTTAAAACTCCTCTCTCTCTCTCTCTCTGAGTCATATTTCTGGCAGTACAATAATCCATGATCCACCGATTCTTCCTCCCCACAATATTCACACTTGCATTATTATGCTTTCCAGTCACACAGAGTAAACGGTACACTCAGGTTGCTGGTGTTCTGACGATTTATGCTGCCTTGTCAAAAAATGCTACCGTAGCGTGAATCGATAGCGGCCGAACCCTAACCCTAACCTTAGTTTAGTGCCCCTCGCCATAGTTATTCACTTGGCAAATCAGCTTGTGTTACACACTTGGACACAAAAGGGACTTCCAGTCGTGCATACGTTTAAAATATTTTACTTCTTTTGTTTTGGAAATGCTTGCTGGTTGTCCATCGTGCCCGATGATGACCATCTTCTTGTATTTGTGGGTCCTTTGAGGACTCAGATAGCAGAGGATGTTTTGGAAATACAGAAGCACAGGCACACAAGCTTTGCCTTCCTCGCTATAACCACGAATGAACCAGCTAAATAATTACAGTTGCTATTCCAAATGAACATGTATCAGGTTATGAATGAACACAACAATCAACCAAAACAATAAAAACAACAAATGAGAATGGGGTTGGTCAGTATCCGTTAATATGCCCAACATTACTGTGGGTCCCACTCTTGCCTTTGAGACACACCAATGCAGGGGTTTTCAAAGTGTAAGACAGCGAGCCTCCCTTCAGAGAACATCAAGTCATTAGGGCCTCCCCCATTTTAACAACAGGCATTATAATGTTAATAATAACAACAACATCCACGCTGGTTTATAATAAAGGGTTGCAACCATAAAGGGTTGGGAAATGTTTATTTTGGACACTCGGTCCTAATTCAATCTCCCATGTAGCTCAAATTGGGTCTTTTCTCTCCACGGCTGATGCAGAGACTCGAATACAGGCATTTGTTTCATCCAGACTTGATTACTGTCATGTTGTGTTTTCAGGTCTGCCACATGCTAGTAGTACCAGAAGTCTTCAGACGGCTCAGGATGCTGCAGCTAGAATCCTAACTAAATCTGGGAAACTTGACCGCATTACACCAGTTCTTGCCTCCCCTTCATTGGCTCCCTATCCATGTTAGATCAGAATACAAGGGGCTCCTGCTGACTGATAAAATCCTAAATGGGCTTGCCCCGTCCTACCTGTCTGATCTCCTTAAACCATCTCGAGCTCTTCGCTCTCAAAACACAGGGCTCCTGTGTGTACCCAAAGTTAAAAAGAGGTCGGCTGGTGGCAGGGCCTTTTCCTACCGGGCTCCGTTCTAGTGGAATAACCTGCCTGCTGCCGTCAGAGTCTGTCGAGTCCTTTAAATCCAAACTGAAAACTCATCTTTCTGCCTTAACCTACAATTAGTTGCCCTCAGGTTGAGCGCTTCACAACCTGGACTGCACGGCGGGTCGGTTTTCTGTCTCAATGAGTTTACCGACCACTGTTCTGCCGACCAGCTTATAGACCAGGGGTCCCCAATTACTTTTCATAGCGGGCCACTTTTAGGGCCACTTTTAAAACCACGGGCCACTCAACCTCCGGCAGCATGTTGTTCGTTAGTTTGTTTCGGTGTCGATACGTTGCAGGTATTATAATTTAAACAGAGATTTTTCATCTATTTCTCGATATATTACTAGTCTTACTTTTACTAAGAAATTAAAATTTATTTTTTTTTGGTAGGGAAATAAAAAAAATTATTCCTTCTGGCATTTCTCCAAAAATTCTCGCGGACCATAAATCAACCCGTCACGGGCCGGACGTGGCCCGCGGGCCGCCTATTGGGGACCCCTGTTATAGACTATTGCAAACTGTTCTTTCGCTCCCTCTGAATGATGTCGTCGCCTTCTCTTCTGTGTGTGAATGGTGTGATGTGAGTCTCCCTTGTGTGCATGTGCAGTCTTGTCCTCCTCCCAGTTCTCCATGGTGATGGCGGGCACCACCTGGACACTGCTGAGCGTCCTCCTCCTCCTATTTTCTTTTTCCATATCTTATGAATCCGTATGATTTTGTCATCCTGTTTTAATATCATATCCTTCTCTCACTAAGATGCGTCCATCCATCCGTTATGCAAACCGCTTATCCTGCTCTCGGGGTGACTAGTTATTGTTTTTGGTTTTTTTAGTCTACACATGGGGATGCTGGTCACGTGGCTCGGGTCCTGGGCTGTTCCGGCGGTGTCTGGACACTGCCTGGCATCCTCCTCATCATATTCTTCATATATTGTATACTTCCATTATAACTGTGCTATCCTCCTTCAGTGTTGTATTATGTAAATTGTGTAAACACAACATCGTTACACGTTGTGCGTCTTGGGAGAGAGCCTCCTCTGTTGCTCTCCCTGAGGGTTTCTCCCCGTTTTCTCTCCCTGTTAAAGGGTTTTTCAGGAGTTGTTCCTCATCTGGTGTGAGGGTCTAAGGACGGGATGTTGTGTTGCTGTAAAGCTCCCCGAGGCACATTTCTAATTTGTGATACTGGGCCACACAAATAAAATTGACTTGACTTGACGTATGGAAATCAATAATAGTGGGTTAAGAGGCAGTTGAAAGGTCGATGCCTAGTCGTGCATGTTTCTGAAGAAGAAGAAAACAGAACGGAGGACACGGAAATGTACACAACCCGTCGGGGTACGGCGCCGCTTCCCGACACCACGCATAACGGCTTAACCTGGCCTGTTAATTAATTAATCCCTGCTTATTTTCCACACCTCCCCTGCAACTCTTTGCCCCCCCCCAGGGGGAGGGGGGGGCCTCACAATTTGAGAACACTGCACCAATGTTTACGAGAGGCAAGTTAATTAATAGATCGGTTGATGGCAAACTTAATTTGACATTTTGGAGTAGGGCCTGGGCAGCTGCAAGGCCCGTGAACTGTGATCCATGGTACTGTAGGGAATTCAGGGGCGGGGGGGCAGCCGGGAACTGCCGCAGCCGGGACGCGAACCCGGGTCTCCCGCACCACGGGCGACTACGTTAACCAGTCGGCTAAAGGGTCCGACCCGTTAGCCAAGGGCTAGCGAGTCTCGTCATCCGTGGTCGTGTCGACTTCAGCTATGAGCTGTTTGTTTGTTTGTTTGTTTGTTTGTTTGGTTGGTTGTTTGTCTGGTTGGTTGGTTGGTTGGCTGCTTGGTCTGGTGTGCCACAAACACACAAGCCACCTAGCGCAATAAAGCCTCTCCCAGACAAGTCAACCCCACCTTCTCGAGGCGCAGACTGGCTCGGACGAGTGGGGTAATTGGGGTACAATTGGGGAGAAAAACGGGGGGAAATCCAAAAACAAGAAAACCTGCATTTTCCCATTTCCATAAGCTAACGAGCAAGCTAGCCAGGAAGTCTAGTCCTGGTCTGTAGACTGCCCGTGTCAGGTTATCTCCATGTGTAGAGGGGAGGAAAACAGGAACGCTGGGCTCAGTTCTCACGGCGACGTGGCTCACAATATTTAAGACCCGTCCAATCTGAATTTAAGACAATTTCATACTTTGTTTGAGCGATCATCCTGCAGGGCGTCGCACTGCTCCCATCCCATCACACACAACAGCTGCGAGCACAACTGTAACAAGACACCAACCCACGTCACAAACAAGCAGAGCGCCACCTTCGTGCCTTTCCATCGGACACCGCAGGGATCTGCCTGGCCCATCCGTCACTAAGACACATCACCTCACCTCCTGTAAGTCATTAGACCTTATGTCCATCGCCTCGCCGTCTGCCCGCCTAGTGTCTCCTGACGCTGTGAAGATGCAGGTCGGCTTGGCCCGTGGCAGGCAAAAGAAAGAGGACCCGTTTAAAAACGGGAGCGCAGCATTGGCTTGGGCCTCTGCAGCAGATGAAGGACAAGCTGGCACAACCGGCCGAATCCATCAGACACCGGCCGGCGCTGTGCCCAGCTGCAGCAAACATTCGCATGCGGCGGCGGCGTTTACTTTATCAATGCTTGCTTCATACTTTTCCCTATTTACTCTCCGAGCATGTATCTGTCTGTCTGTCTGTCCGACCCTTTGCCCTAGGTGTATCTTTGGGTCTTGCCGCCTGTCTGTCTTCCTGTCTAGCCATAAGCTCTAAAGGGGCTCTGTCATCTGTCCGACTGCCTGTTTGTCTCTTCCTGTCTGCCACTCTGTCTCACTCGCTGCACGTCTGTCTCACAGGCAGTCTGTCTGTCTTACTACCAGACGCCTGCCTGCCTACATGACTACAAATCAATTCCTCTGTCTCCCTTTTTATGAGCCAATATACACCCACCCAGATCCACCCAGACCATCACACTCCAAAGGGAGGACCCCCCCCCCCCCAACACACACACACACCAATTCACCCTGCACCAATCAGCAAGATAATGTCTGTAATTAAAAAGTGCAAGTCGATGTTACGGATGAGAGGCTGGAGGTGGCGAGCGGCCCACCTCGTGCCTCAGGAGAGCAATCAAACAGCAAGGGGAAGGGAGCAGAAAGGCAGGGGTAGAGACAGGAAGCGAGATAGGAGGAAGGCAGGGGAGAAAGAGAGCGAGAGAGGGGGCGGTAGAGAGCCAGGGTGGCCACCATCGCAGCGATTGGCAGTTGCTTGCGGAGCGGAGCGGTCGTAAATCGGAGCGCTCCAGACAAGCGTGTCAGATTAACGCCCAAATCGGGGGACGTTAATGAGCAGAACAAACTCAGGGCAGGAAACTCTGACTGGTCTCCCCAGGTACATTCATATCTTAATACAGCGCCTCCCCTGCTCAGACGGCGGGGTATTTCAAGAGCCACTAAACCCCTCACCACTCGTGTGAGTCTGCTACCATCTAAAAGCGAGAAGGCTGATTCTGGGACCAAAGATGTCTGGAGTCCTTCGCTATTCCCTACATGTGAAATACTCAGCAGGGTACTCTGTAGGGAGTGACAATTGGGAAGGTTTGAATTGTGGTACTTTTTAGCATGAAGTAGTGTTGGGCACTACATTTTCAGTTGCATTGTGGGAATTGTTGAGGAACCCATGTAGCGAGTACATTTTGCAGTTAGAATTCAGGCTCGAACATGCAGGAAAGGGAACACAGTGCGCCAAATATGTGCGGCAAATGTGGAGCAACGCCACGCACGGCTCGAGCGATGTAAGCGTAGCAGGATAAACACAGCTGCAGCTAGCATGCTTAACGATGGGTGCGTTTGATTTAGAGGCGGCAATAAGCAAGCATCAGCGGGGGTTCCAGCCAGCCAGTTTATGCACAATTAAATCTTTCGAATGGGAAAAGGCTGAAAGGAAATGCTCAATTTAAGGGGGGGGGGGATATTGCATGAGAGTTTATACGTTCACTTCAGGTGGTTTTTGCTTTTGTTGAAAATGAGTTAGAGCGCTTAATGGGCAATGAAACACATCTGCCAAATGAAAACTGGAACGCAAACAGAATTTGATCACATGATCAGCTGTTTCTTATTCTCAACCGGTCCACCGGTGTTGTCAGAATTGAAGTATGGACATATGACATAGGACACATGTCCATACTTCTGCCATATGTCCATACTTCTGCTGATGAACCCTGTAGTTCAGGGGTTCGTCGGCTTAAACGGCTCGGATGGAAACACAACTAAAGTGCGTTTCATTTTGCGCGACTTCATAAATGTCTGCTCCAACGTTTGCTTGACAACTGAAAAGAAAAATCGTGACAATATTCAGAAGTTGCTCGTGAGCACACGCTCATCAAACGGCTCCATCGTTAATGTCAGTCATGCGTTTGTCCTGCTATGCTTAAATCGGTTGGCTCCCGCCGCAGCCTTCTTCACCTTTAGATGCCTGCAAACTCACAAAAGTGGCACTGGGTTTAGTTTCTCTTTAACTAGAGAAGCCTCCACTTTGCGCATCTCATTGTTATGCGTTTGGTGTTGCCATCATGCCCGGTGGCGGCTGCTCATCCGCCTCCACCTGCTATCTGTTCGGATCCGTCCGGTATCCTGGATTTGTGCTGTGTTTCTGATGACACGGTGCCCCCTCTGTGCAGTCAGTATAAGCAAGATCCATCCATCACCAAACCTAAGAAAAAATTCATGTCGTCACTCCTGATCTATAAAATATACACTATTCCGATATGCAAGCTGCCCTGACTGAAATGTCATGAGACCACGCTTTCACTGTGCAAGACATTCCCTTCTGGTTGTCGGCGCTAGCAACGTACGGCTGTGAAGCCTTACAGTGATGGGGAAGGGGTGGGTGGGTGGAGGGGCTTGTACCGGCCGACAACTGCACCCTGGTTAGACGGAGGTTAAAAGACGTGAAGAGAGAGACCCGTTTCAGATCACATCAATAAGGAAGCCTGGTCTATACGGCCTATAGGCACTGAGAGGAAGAGAAGACGGGAGGCAAGATGCCAGGGCGAGCAGCGGCGGCGGTGGTGGTGGTGGTGGTGGGTGGGGGGGGGTGTAAGAGGAATGGAGAGTGGTGGAGAGGAGAAAAAATGGAGAAGGAGATAATGGAGGAGGGGGAAAGAGGCGTGGCTGCAGCAGGGGGTTAGAGAGAGAGAGAGAGAGTCATGTATTGTGGAGGAAGGCTGGACTAGTTTAGCACAGCAGAGTTGCTGATAGACGAGTCTGACTCTCTTCAGGATTGAGTATGAGAGAGAGCGCAGGAGACGGAGAAGGAGAGTGTCTGAAGACAGCTAGAACGAGAGGGTTTTAATGAATAATCCATCAGGCCCTATTAGGCCTGTATAAAAGAGCACTCGGATACTGAGCAGATATTGAATACACTGCAGAGTTATTGCACACAAGCCAAGCTCCAAAACAAACTAACAGAAAAGCAGGGTCGTCAAGTATAGACTGCATTATCATAAACAATCTGCTGTGCAAGGAGCCATCAGAGTCGGAGGGGGCCCGGGCAGAAAAAACTTTTTGCTAATCCTGTCCACTTCTGATTGTCCATTTGCCAACGTATTCCCCAAACCCCTTTGAAATAACCATTAAATGGGACTTGAATAATGCTTAGTCAACCTACCCCGTGTTTAAACACAACAAATAGGTATTGCCAATCCCGATTTTAGCAGCATATTAACGGAGAAAATGAACCGCTTTTCATATTGGATTCGGTCTGGAAGCGAATCCATTTTTACTTATGCATTTTAATAGGCTCCCCAGGCACGGCTGTCGTCATACAGCTGAATTAGTTCACACAGAACAGGTTTGGCGCGGCAGAATGCTTTCCCCAACCTATTTACGCGACATTATGTATTGATTCATCGCTGCGCAAGTCTCGTGTATTGGTCTATTTACATCTGCGGGCAATTTAACCCGGCCAGCCAATACGCACACACCCTTTCATGCCAAATAGCCAACTCAGCCATGTGTACTAGTCTACCCTCCAACAACGAAAACCCACCGAGCAAATCTGCAAAACTGTTTGAAGAAAAAAAAATCTCGTTATCGTGCCAAGATTATAATCTAGTTATCGTGCTGAAATAATAATCTCGTTATCGTGCTAAGATTATAATCTAATTATCGTGCTAAAATTATAATCTCATTATCGTGCTAAAATTATAATCTAGTTATCGTGCTAAAATTATAATCTCGTTATCGTGCTGAGATTATAATCTCGTCATCGTGCTAAAATAATAATCTCGCTATCGTGCTGAGATTATAATCTAATTATCATGCTAAAATAATAATCTCGCTATCGTGCTGAGATTATAATCTCGTCATCGTGCTAAAATAATAATCTCGCTATCGTGCTGAGATTATAATCTAATTATCATGCTAAAATAATAATCTCGTTATCGTGCTGCGATTATAATCTCGTCATCGTGCTAAAATAATAACCTTGTTATCGTGCTAAAATTATAATCTAATTATCGTGCTAAAATAATAATCTCGTTATCGTGCTAAAATTATAATCTCGTTATCGTGCTAAAATAATAATCTCATTATCGTGCTAAAATAACAATCTCGTTATCATGCTGAGATTATAATCTCGTCATCGTGCTAAAATAATAATCTTGCTATCGTGCTGAGATTATAATCTAATTATCGTGCTAAATTAATAATATCGCTATTGTGCTGAGATTATAATCTAATTATTGTGCTAAAATAATAATCTCGTTATCGTGCTGAGATTATAATCTCGTCATCATGCTAAAATAATAATCTCGTTATCGTGCTAAAATTATAATCTAATAATCGTGCTAAAATAATAATCTCGTTATCGTGCTAAGATTATAATCTCGTTATCGTGCTAAAATTATAATCTTGTTATCGTGCTAAAATAATAATCTCGTTATCGTGCTAAGATTATAATCTCGTTATCGTGCTAAAATAATAATCTCGTTATCGTGCTAAAATTATAATCTCGTTATCGTGCTAAAATTATAATCTCGTTATCGTGCTAAATTAATAATCTCGTTATCGTGCTAAGATTATAATAACGTTATCGTGCTAAAATAATCCATCTCGTTATCATGCTAAAATTATAATCTCGTTATCGTGCTAAAATAATAATCTCGTTATCGTGCTAAAATAATAGGATAAGTAAGCAAATTATTCTGTTACCCCTGGCGTTCCCGTTACTTCGCTAACTTTGGGCTACTGTCATATTCATGTAAAAACAGCCCCTGCTAACTACCCTCTGGGCTGGCTGTCAGCATTCTTCACATGCATCTTCATTCTCCGGTGCACACGTACCACGGCCATGTTTTCTTTCTCCTCCTCTTTTCTTTTTTTTCTTTTTTTTTTTTCTACCAGACGGATAACTCATACATTTTCATTTCGCGCGTGCAGGGAGGCTTCAAAACAAACTTGCGCGAGTCAGGGGGCCCCAAGGGGGGGGGGGTTGAGGGTTGAAGTCGTTGCAATTTTGAGCCGTTGCTGTCATTGCTGGGGAGTCAAGTCGGTCAGCCCGTGGGGGGGCCCCAGATTCTGGGAGCCCCCGAGCAATAGCGGGTTTAATACTGTCGTATATCGGAGCGGGGACAGCGGAGGGGCGGGGGAGCGAGATCGGGAGGAGGGAGAGATGGAGGGAGGGATAGGCTGGAGACTTGCGCAGGAAAACAAGGGAAGCCCTGGCAAAGCTGCAAGGAGGAGGAGGAGGAGGGGGGGGGGAGAAGGAAAAACCGAGGGAAGCCCCGTTCTCCATCCGGAGGATCCCCCAATCCCTTCACAGTCTCAGTCGGTCCTGGGAATGAAGCAATTCACCTACTCTCATCGGATACGAGCAAGAGGCGCGTCCTTTATTGTAGCTACCGTGTTACATCCGAACTGCGCCCGGCCGATGGGGTCTGTTACGCAACGCGGGCTTCCACGTTCGCATCCCGTCGTCTGTACAGCGAAAAGTCGCTTTCCTGTGCGGGAGATACCACACACTGTGCACAATCTTACGGTTGTCCTGTGGAGCACTTTGAGACGGCGTAGCATTTTGCACCACCACCACCCCCCCCAAAAAAAAATTCTCCATTTGAATAGTAAGCCTTTAAATTTGATTAATAGTCAATAATCAACGACCCACCTCATGTGGCACCAAGACTGGAGAGAGGTCTCGTTACCGCACGCTGCTCATGCACGCAGAAGTGTATTTTATAATCTCTTATTCAAAAAAACAAACATGTTCTTGAACCTCAGCAGTGAGGAAGCTTGCCGCTGCAGGCGGGATACACGTTTATCTAATTCAGTCTGATACGCGCTATTTCCACTCCAGAGTGCCTTCTTACCCACAAAACCGTGCTGTCTGTCCCGCATTTGGCCTGCCTTGCGTCTCGCCCCAAGAAACTGGCGCTGTCTGGGGTAAAACGGGCACAACACGTTATTATTAAGGGGCCAGCCAGATGCCTTCAGTATAGCCAAGAGGCGCGGAATCGGGGTTGTTCGGTCCAGTCCAGTGCCGGCTGGGCTGGCGGGGGTCTCCCTGCCAGCAGCACCCAGCAATGCGCACACACAGGCGGTTACGCGACATGTGACCGTCGGTCAGGACAACTCAGCCTCCCCATTTAAGTGTGATTCACAGAGGGGGACGGGGCAAACCCGGTTGCGGGATAAAGTAGCAGTTTTCCCATAAGGTTCAGCCTTTTAACCACGGGGGGGGGGGTCAAAAGGTTTGGGGTCAACCCGTGAGGGGAAATTAATGCACTCTCTCTGGCCACTTTAACATTTCTTCATCCCGATATAATTCCCCCCCCCTCCCCCGAATGGCACGTGTGTGCATCCCCCACTTCCCCGCAGCATCCTTAGTATTTCACTCACGCTCCCGACAAACTTCAGGGGGACGGACGCAGAACGGACCGCACGCTTGTCCGCCGGCGTCGCGTCCACACGACGCGCGCATCTGAGGAGGGTTATCGGGCACCGAGCATTTCTGCCGTGCGCGGAGCGCCGCAGTTTGCCGGCTCTCCGGCGCCGCTGAGCGACTCGGCACGGTCGTTTGTAGTCTGTTCCCGGCAGCCAGCGAGCCGCAAGGACTACAAACCCACATCCATCAGCCCACTTGAACAAGTACACAACACACACGCAAGAGCCCCGAACTGTCAATGAAATGTGCCTTACCTCCTCCTCTCAGGGCGAGCGGCGGCTGGAAGAGAGCGCGGCGGCGCTTTTAAACATTATCTGACCGGGAAAACAAGGAAAATGTCTCCCGGTATTTACTGTTCCGTTCTCCCTTCTTCTTCCCGCTGCCGCTGCTGCTGCTGCTACTGCTGTCCTCGCGGCTCGCCTCGCTCTCACACACACAGCACACACGCGCGCCCCTCCGCGCCCTCATCATCACCAAGCAGCGCGCGGGGCGGGGTGGAGGGCTGGCTCGGGAGCGCGCATTGCCCATACAACCACGCGCGCCCCTGGAGAGACAGCGAGAGGGAGAGGAGAGAGACATAAAGGGAGAGGAGAGAGAGACAGAGACCTTTAACCGAGCCTTTAATGTTCCAATTCTTCAGTCACATCAAGATAACATCAACACAAATACTCATGTACATGGTGGAAAAACACAACAAGTGCCATACACAGTAAAAACAAAAGGATACAGACCTTCCCCCTATTTCCCCTTTTTTCAAAAATTAAGAAGAAGCACTTGGTCTTCCACTGTGCACAGCACATCCCCACGTACCCACATAGAAATAAATCCTTCCAGGTTTGAACTAAGTTTGAAAAACATGAACTCTATTTTCAGCCGAGCAGCCACTAGACCCCTGAACATGAGCATGGCGTCTGTGGGCCCTGTGCCTTTCATCTTGTTCCTTCTGCTAAGCCAAATGCTCATTTTCGCCTGTCCTATCAAAAAATTAACCAAGGTGACACGTCTGCACTGTGCTGCCGTGTACCTCGGACCAAAGACAAACAGGCTGTCCGCAAGAACCTCTCCTAAACCTCTGAGCCACCGCTGCAGTACAGAGAAAAGAGGGCCCAACCTGGGACATCTAAGCCATAAGTGCTGTAGGGTTTCCTCGTCATTGCAGAAAGAGCAGTGACTCCCTATCCTAGGATCAATGTGTGCCCCATGTCTGTTCGTAGCCACAGCCCCGTGTACCACCCTCTACTGTAGATCCGCAGTGCGTTTCTCAATGGGGGGGGGGTTTATACAGGGACCTCCAGCTGCCCCTGGGGGATGAGCCTGGTGCCAACACACTCATTCACTTCGACTCCTGCACGCCGGCTAATGATGTTCTGTTGAGAACGCAGTCGCTCTGTTGAGCGACTGCGTACAAGGCCTTATGTGATGTACTTGAGAGGTCATGTAGTTCTGGCGTTTTGAAGGACAGAATGGCCCCCTTCACTTCTTCCTGCTCCTCCACTGCCGCACGGACTGACAAAGATGGAAAGACAGGCACCATAGCTGGCTGATCCTCTCCACACTCCGCTCCTAGTGCCTCCCTAAAGAAGCCAGGAAGTGCACTGATCACTTCTCCCAACAACCTCTCCATCAAACGAAGAGATTTAAAGCCAGTCTCTTGGCTCAAAATGCCAGCCGTCTTCCACTGTCCTGCTGATCTGAGACATGCTAATTTCGTAAGTCCAGCTCTTATGAGGGATCTCTGTACACTTAGGGAGCAGAGCATCCTGCAGCGCATCAGTGGGTTATGGAACGGTGGTTCCTCCCCTACACTGCCATAGAGCTGGGAGTAGTCCCTGTTGGTGCGTAAGACCGTTCCACAAGCGCGGAAACAGATTGATAGAAGGGTGTTGTCGTGAAATCCATGCCAGCCAGGTCCAGAAGGAACAGGTGCTTGTCATATGACCATCCGATGCAACGCAGATGCTGTTTCACTCCAAAGTCGCTGGTCATGGTATAAAAGGCGCTGCACAGTTTGAAGGCGAAAAGCCATGATGCGACTGCAGAGGTCAATCAGGCCCTGGCCTCCTTCTAGCACTGGTAGGAACAGTACAGCAGACTTGGTCCAGTGAAAGCCTCCCCAGAAGAAGTCCACCAGCGTCTTCTGTACTTCCCGTATGAGCGTGTCCGGAGGTTCTACAACTGTAAACCGGTGCCAGAACATCGAGGCAATCAAGTTGTTAACAATCAAGACTCTCCTCGTGTAGGACAACTGAGGCTGGATCCAAGTCCATCTAGACAATCGGGCACTGACCTTTTCAGTTAAACCCTCCCAGTTTTTGCTCAGGAAGCGGTCACTGCCTAGAAAGACACCTAGGCATTTTATCCCTTCTGTATTCCGCTGCAGCCCCGCTGGTAATTTCGGCGTTTCTCTATTGTTCCACCTACCCAGCAAGAGACCCTCAGATTTTGACCAATTGACTTTTGCAGAGGCAGCTTGTTCGTATAAGGCCAATTTCTGCTTGAGAAATTGTACATCGTTTTGGGTTGTTATGAAAACCGTGACATCGTCAGCGTATGCTGATAAGCTAACTGCAGTGGTGATGTTCCTGAAAAGGTTAGCCCTTGGAGCCCCTGCCTGAGCTGAAATAAAAGCGGTTCAATGGCCAGGGAGTACAGCATCCCAGATAAGGGACAACCCTGTCTTATACCTCTCTTAACAGAGACACGTCGGCTGAGTCCACCTCCTACCTTCGACAGAACACTGGCTCCAGAATACAACAACTTGATCCAGTTAACAAATCTATCCCCAAAACCAAAACCTTAAAGTGTTTTGAACAGATAGCAATGATCAATCCTGTCAAAAGCCTTCTCTTGATCTAAGGAAAGCAGGTCAGGAACGGTCAGGAACACAGTACGTCTGGCTGTAACGTACAACCGTGTCCATACACTGTTTGAGTCTATTGAAAGACATTTTGCAATTATCTTATAGTCAGTACATAACAATGAAACTGGCCTCCAGTTTTTCAGTAGGCTAAGATCTCCCTTTTTTGGTAGCAGTGTCAGGACAGCCCTTCTACAACTCAAAGGTAGAGTTCCAGAGTTCAAACATTCTTTAAAAACATCGTGCAAGTCTCGTCCAATTAGAGTCCAGAACGTCTTGTAGAACTCTGAAGGAAGTCCATCAACTCCGTAGGCTTTGCCAGAGCTGAGCTGCTGAACCGCCGCAGATATCTCATCAAAGGAGATGGGGGACTCCAGCGAAGTCACCTGTGTTTCACCCAGCTGAGGCAGTCCCTCCAGTATCTCCCCTACACAGTCGGAGTCACAGGTCTCCGCACTGAACAGGCTGCTGTAGAAGTCTATGGCCAACTTCCTCATCTCTGATGGATCAGTTGTTGTTGCCCCACTGGGAAGTTTGAGGTGCATCATCACATTGTTCTTTCTAATTTTCTTCTCGAGTTTAAAGAAAAAAGAAGTTGGAGCATCTATGTCTTTGATGGTGGCAATTCGGGTTCTGATTAAAGCACCCTTTGCTCTCTCATGTAGGAACCTACCTAAAGCCTTCCTCCTACTTTCCGAAGTGCTGCTGTTGCCATCATGTCCAATAATTACTTCGCCTTCTAATATCCTAATTTCTCTCTCTAATTCGTCAAGACAGATTTTCTCCACACCGAGAGTGTGCTGTTTGTATTGCTGACAGAAAATCCTAATTTGTGTTTTTCCTACCTCCCACCATTGAGCTAAGCTCTCAAAATCCTTCCTCCTCAGCCGCCAATGACTCCAGAAGTCAAAGAAGAACTGACGGAAGGCTTTATCCTGCGTTAGCCGCACATCGAAGTGCCAGTGGGAACAGTGTCGAAATTGAACTTGTGAGGAAAAATCTGCCACTACTAAATGGTGATCTGAAAATCCCACGGGTGATATCGTGGACTTGATCAACCTGTTGCTGTTTGTTTGATTGAGGTAAATCCTGTCCAATCTGGCTGCCCCCACACTACCCTCGGCAGCTTTTACCCATGTGTACTGCCTAACTGTTGGATTAAGTGTCCTCCAAACATCCGTAAGGTCGTTTTCTGCAACCACAGTGGACAGAAAAGAAGCTGACGGTGGATGGGGCTCTTCTGAGTTTCTGTCAACTGTAGGGTGTGTAGTGCAATTCCAGTCTCCTCCCACCGCTATGATTGAGCCACTATTAAATTGTTTGAGTTTATCCCTCAGTTTGCTAAACAATCTCAAGCGATCAGTGCCTGTATTATAAGCATACACATTTATAAACACAAAAGGTATTTCTTGGACTGTTGCCTGAACTACCTGGATTCTGCCCTGCTCCACTTCACATGTCAAAACATTTGTTAGAAAGAGGCGCTGCGAGAAAAGAACAGCTACACCTGCACCAAAGTTGGTACCATGGCTCAAAAAAACCTGGCCTGCCCAACTCATTCCCCACTCTATCTCGTTGTCTACAGAGCTGTGTGTTTCCTGTAGGAAGAGCACATCTATGTTCTTAGCTCTAATCAGCTCAGCTACCACACCTCGCTTAACTCTATCCCGTCCTCCGTTAATATTTAGACTCCCTACTCGCAAACCGTCCATTAAAAGAAGAGAGAAAAGGAAGGATAAGACAGTGAACCTTTCCAAGAGAGAAAAACACCTTTTGTGTATCACATATATTTCCGATTTGAACATTTAAAGGAACCTTTCCTCGCTTTTCTTTCCCGAGTTTCGTCAGAATCTTCTTCAGACGAAACCTCTTCTGCTTACTGAGCTCTTCATATCCAGCTGTTTTTCTAATTTCCATAACAGAGTTTAACAAACCTGTCCAAATCCGAGAAGAAATCTGATACATCCACGGCCTGTCTGCCATAGGTTTCATCAAGGAAATCATTAATCTCTTTCAATGAGTATGACTGCTGATCACCTTGCGACACAATATCAGCAAACTGAGATAGGCCATCATCCTCTAACATGTCCTCATCTTCATTTCCAGCGTTTTCACAGTGTGACTCACCTGCAGGGACCTGACTCTCCTGCCTCGGCTGGGTGACTGTCTCCCGCTGGTTCTGTCTGTCCTTCGTCTTTGCATACATCCGCATCCTGTGCTCCAGTACCACTCAGATTACCATCATTTACAGTACTGCTGTCCTGCTCAGTTGTTACATTTCCCTCCGTACCAGGTTGCGGATCACCGGTTGCGGTATCTCCTGCTGCGCCGTTTGCGGGCTACCGCCCTCAGCGGCGCCGTCAGGCGGCGGCTCGCCTGTACTGCTGCCCGCTGTGGGCTCCCTGTGCGGGCAGGATGAGCGTTTGTGGCCGACATCGCCGCACTCAAAACACTTCATGCTGCCAGAACTCGCGTACAAAGTGTAGAAGCCGTGTTCGTATTTGACCTTAAATGACACCTGTAGATGTTCTGAGGGATCCTTTAAATATATGAAGGCCTGCCTCCGCAGGGAGGTAACATGCTGCAGTCTGGCGTCGCCACAACCCAGACGGACTGTTCTGAACCCGCCAGCAAACTTCCCGAAACGACCCAGTTCTCTTTCAATGAGCTCGTTCGGGATAAACGGAGGTACGCCTGACACGGTAACACGTGTCGACGGCACAAACAATGGCGAGACGGCTACAAACAAATCGTCCAGCACCAGGCCTCTCTCGACCAGCAGGGGGACTAAACGCTCCTCTCGGAGAAAAGCCACCACGGCTTTGTTCATCCGAGAGCCGTAGGTGATGTTCTCATAGCCGACCTGTTCTCCTGCAGCCAGGAGAACCTGTTCCACAGTGTACCGCGGGTCCACCACGACTCTAACCCCGTGTCTGATAGACAGGGGAGGCGAGCCCTCACCGGGGAGGGACGCCATGCTGCACACCACCAAACTCCCACCAGCTACTCCAGTCACTTTCCAACAACCAACGACGAAGTAAAATTAAACTTCCCTCACATAACCGTGAATAGAAGAAAAGAAAAGAAAAGAAAAGTGAAACCAGTGGAGAACAAGTGAATTAATCCAAAAAACACGCTCAAGCTCATTCAACGCCCTCACTCACGCTGACGTACCCAACCTCCCCACATGCAGTGCAGAGAGAGAGAGAGAGAGAGAGAGAGAGAGAGAGAGAGAGAGAGAGAGAGAGAGAGAGAGAGAGAGAGAGAGAGAGAGAGAGAGAGAGAGAGAGAGACAGGGAGAGGAGAGAAACAGAGACAAAGAGGGAGAGGAGAGAGACAGAGAGAGGAGAGAGACAGGGAGAGGAGAGAGAGACAGAGAGGGAGAGGAGAGAGACAGGGAGAGGAGAGAGACAGAGACAGAGAGGGAGAGGAGAGAGACAGAGAGAGGAGAGAGACAGGGAGAGGAGAGAGACAGAGAGAGGAGAGAGACAGGGAGAGGAGAGAGACAGGGAGAGGAGAGAGACAGAGACAGAGAGGGAGAGGAGAGAGACACGGAGAGGAGAGAGACAGAGACAGAGAGGGAGAGGAGAGAGACAGAGACAGAGAGGAGAGAGACAGAGAGGAGAGAGGAGAGAGACAGGGAGAGTAGAGAGACAGAGACAGAGAGGGAGAGGGAGAGGAGAGAGACAGGGAGAGGAGAGAGACAGAGAGGGAGAGGAGAGAGACAGGGAGAGAAGAGAGACAGAGACAGAGAGGGAGAGGGAGAGGAGAGAGACAGGGAGAGGAGAGAGACAGAGACAGAGAGGGAGAGGAGAGAGACAGGGAGAGGAGAGAGACAGAGACAGAGAGGGGAGAGACAGGGGGAGGAGAGAGACAGAGACAGAGAGGGGAGAGGGGGTGATTTTGAGGTTTGCACTCAAATTAAGAACATTCTATACAACTGCAGTTTCTACAGCCCTGCAGACAAGAGGGTGGAGACATCATCTGGTAAATCAATGCAAATGACCGGGTTTAACAGGAAAGGAAAGGTGCATGTTTGACGTCAGAGAACTGAGCATGCTGTGCTGAAGTCATGTTTGCACTCTGCCGTGTTAACCTATGACAGTTACAAGGTCTTTGCAGACAGTTCTATATGGACTAGCTGGAAACCAGTTCAGGACCTGTAGTTGGTCTCTAGACCGCTAAAGCGTGATGTAAAATTAATGTCCAGATCTAACCCCGTTTCAGTCCAATGTTCAAAATATTTGCCCAAAACATATATGTCCAAAACTAATATCCACTCTCTTCTTGTGAGGCTTGCTCCACATTGGTTGAAGTAGCCGCTGATCAGCTGTAAAGCGGTCATGAAATCACTAGCAACGGTTAGCTTAGCATAAGCCGTACTTGTCCGTGACATCAGCGGGGCGTGCGTGACCCCAGTGATGATGAGGATGATGATGATGAATTATTGCGGACATGTTAATAAGCAGGCTATAACACACAGATAAGCCATTACCAAGAAATAATCTGGTCAACAAATCCTCACATCAAACTCGGTGAACACATCTCCGTGGGCATCAGATGCTGGAAAAGATCCCACTCATAAAATGGCGGCGCAACATTCCCGTCATGGCTGTGATGAGCACAGTAATTCTTAAAAATACACCGACATGTTGGAATACGTAATAACTGCGTCGTGTGTTATTTCTACTAATGTTACCCGGTATATATTAAAAGCAGAGTGGTTGGCAACCAGGAATGAAAAGCCTTATTCGTTTTTCCCATACGGGAGAAAAAAGAAACGGACCCGGATGTGGTTTGGGAGCCCCGCGCCATGACGACACCTGGTGCTGCCTTCAAATGGAGATCGTGAGCTCGTGGTTACGATACAGGAAGTCGTGAGTTCGTGGTTACGATACAGGAAGTCGTGAGCTCGCGGTTAGGATACAGGAAGTCGTGAGCTCGCGGTTAGGATACAGGAAGTCGTGAGCTCGCGGTTAGGATACAGGAAGTCGTGAGCTCGTGGTTAGGATACAGGAAGTCGTGAGCTCGCGGTTAGGATACAGGAAGTCGTGAGCTCGCGGTTACGATACAGGAAGTCGTGAGCTCGTGGTTACGATACAGGAAGTCGTGAGCTCGTGGTTACGATACAGGAAGTCGTGAGCTCGCGGTTAGGATACAGGAAGTCGTTAGCTCGCGGTTACGATACAGGAAGTCGTGAGCTCGTGGTTACGATACAGGAAGCCGTGAGCTCGCGGCTAGGATACAGGAAGCCGTGAGCTCGTGGTTAGATACAGGAAGTCGTGAGCTCGTGGTTACGATACAGGAAGCCGTGAGCTCGTGGTTAGGATACAGGAAGCCGTGAGCTCGCGGTTAGGATACAGGAAGCCGTGAGCTCGCGGTTACGATACAGGAAGCCGTGAGCTCGCGGTTAGGATACAGGAAGCCGTGAGCTCGCGGTTAGGATACAGGAAGCCGTGAGCTCGCGGTTAGGATACAGGAAGTCGTGAGCTCGCGGTTACGATACAGGAAGTCGTGGGCTCGCGGTTAGGATACAGGAAGTCGTGAGCTCGCGGTTAGGATACAGGAAGTCGTCAGCTCGCGGTTACGATACAGGAAGTCGTGAGCTCGCGGTTACGATACAGGAAGTCGTGAGCTCGTGGTTATGATACAGAAGGTCGTGAGCTCGTGGTTAGGATACAGGAAGTCGTGTACGCGGTGTGGTGGCACTCAAGTGGTTCAGTCGTGATGACCGCCGCTACACAACATGGACGCCAAAGGACTCCTGCCCCTCCACGTAACGCAGTAAATGCAGAGGAGAAAGACGAGGCCACTGGGAATATCAGCATCCAGGGAGTCTCCCTACCGGCCGCCCCGTGGCTGCTGGGATAGGCTCCGGCATCCCCGCTACCCCGACAGCAGGATAAGCGGTTTGGATGATGGACGGATGGAGGAGTGGATATTATAAAATGACCAAGAAAAACACCACATGCTTCAAATCACCATCGACCGAAAGATGAACGTGTATGGCCTCTGCTTCCGAAACAACACGTCACAACTCCAGGACTTGGAGCTTTCAGAAAAGCTCCACTTCCGAAGTCGGGAATACCAAAGGAGGGGGTGGGGGGGTTCATATGGACTCTTCCCATGAACACAGTAAAGACGGCCCCGTTTGACGGCAGCACGTGGAAATTAATTAAAATTTGGGGATTGGAAATTAATTTGTATTAATGTTGTAATATTGTAACGTGCATGGATAAATAGACTCGCTGGCCCTCGGCTAACGGGTCGACCCGTGGTGCGGGAGATCCGGGTTAGAGGTCTATCATGGGAATGCTGATGTGTGAGGTTAAGGTACTGGCTGTCAGGTGACCTGACCACTATCAGAATCAGAGTCCAGTTCCCCCTTTAGATGAAAGGGGGGCAACAGAGATCCGTTCCTGCATATTCCACACTTTGACATTTCAGCAGCCTCATGGACTGAGAGGGAGGAGGCGAGTCGGACCCCACGGCAGGGAAGAAGGAGACCGAGGCTTTGAGGCCACAACAGAAAAGAAAGCATCTATCAAGTTCCCAAGCAAGGCCAATTACTTAGCCGCTACACGTGATGTGTTTCAAGGTCTCCCTGCACCGCTGCTGCCTGCTGACCAAGCAGGCCGGATATATACAGCCAGTCAATCAGGCAGTCAGTTAGTCGGTACAGACGCAGCGGATTAAAATGCTTCTTCCATACATCCACTCTGAAGCCAAAGTCAACCCACAGGAGCCCGTCCCTGGTGGCGCGGGGATGGCCGTGACGCACGCTGTTCTTTTCACGGGTCGCTCACTCACTGTGATTATGGTGATTAATTTGCTCAGCATTTGAATATCTGAATGCAACGTTTTATTTTGACATGAATTCCCAAGAAGGCTGTGGGGGAAAATATAACCAACCTATTGCCAGAGCATCTATATTTTTCCGAGTAATATCCCAGACTGACTCATGAGGTAAGTCTAGATAGTTTCGCCTGTGTGTCTGCCAATGATATTACTCAGGGAAACATTAGAAAGACTTATCGTTGAAGGCAAATAAAACCGGGAAATATGGTCTTTAGTTGACTGTAATGCATCGACTGACACTGATACGGGCCTGTGCAATAACTCCTGTTGCAGATTTCCACAAATATTGGGCTTACTGGGTCATGGAAGGCCTGAGGTTTATAATTTTACTCTTCTAATGCTCACAATTTGGTGTGTGTGTGTGTGTGTGTGTGTGTGTGTGTGTGTGTGTGTGTGTGTGTGTACACGTTTAACTATCCTAATGTGGACCAAATGTCCTCATTAGGATAGAAAAACCAGAAACCACCTACCTTGTGTGGACATTTTAGAGGTCCTCACAAGTAAAAGGGTCTATTTTAGGGTTAGGACTTGGTTTTAGGGTTACGGTTAGAATTAGGGTTAGGTTAGGGTAAGGGTTAGGTTAAGGTTAGGGTAAGGGTTAGGGTTAGGGTTAGGGTTAGGTTAGGGTAAGGGTTAGGTTAAGGTTAGGGTAAGGGTTAGGGTTAGGTTAAGGTTAGCGTAAGGATAAGGATAAGGTTAAGGTTAGGGTAAGGGCAGAGGTGGAAAAACCCGGTCCAGAAAGTAAAAACCCTAACCGTGTCTTTACTCCATCCATGTATTAAACCAGCTGATTTGGGAAACTAGTCGGTGCAATCTGATGGTTTAGAACGTGGGTGGAGTAAAGACGCGGTTAGGGTTTTTACTTTCTGGACCGGGTTTTTGCACCTCTGGGTAAGGGTTAGGGCTAGGGTAAGGGTTAGGGTTAGGGTAAGGGTTAGGTTTGGGTAAGGGTTAGGTTAGGGTTAGGATAAGGTTAAGGTTAGGGTAAGGGTTAGGTTAGGGTACAGTGGAGGGGACGTGGTAGGGAACTAGAAGAGCTTGGTATTTATCATAGGTGAAAAGATTCGCGTTAAAGGGTTCTATCAGAATCTATTATCCGGATCTAATGTTTCTCAACTAATGTGAACTTCAGATGTCAGGTCCACACTGTTTGCTAACTTGTATTGGCTGCTCGAACATGTCCTCATTTTAACATCATCAACGAGCCCAACGTGTTGTTAACGTTATGATGAAATGCTCTCAAAGAAGAGGAAAACTAATGTCGGGCCTCTTTTTATGATGTCACACATTTCGTACACAGACAATTCAGCGCTTCACATAAAGGTTTAAAACGACCCTAAATGCGAGATACCAAACAAGATACAGAGATTAGAATAAGACACAGAGTAAAAAAGAGGAAATTAAAGGATAACCAGAGCCGGATAAACAATATGATAAAGGGCTAATCAGGTGGAGGCAGAATTTCTTTCTAAAACCCGTTAAAATTGAGTTCACCAGTGCAACCAACCATGGAAAACTAACTGGAACAACACCTGCAGAACAACATCAAGCAGCTACACCTTCAGTTTGTGTGTTTGTGCATGTGTGTGTGTTTGTGCATGTGTGTGTGTTTGTGCATGTGTGTGTGTGTGTGCTGATGAAACCCTCTAGTCCCTGCAGTGGTGGGTTGACTGAACTGAGAAAGGCGAAGACAATAAAAGCCGCGGGACAAAGTCATGAAAGGTAAAATTAGGGAATTGAATTAGAGCTCTAATAAACATTAGAGGTCTATTTAGGAGGTGTTTTGTAATCTACTTGAATAACAATAATAATAAAAGAAAATAAGCCTAGGAATACCGCTCTCCTTTAAACAGCCACTAGAGGGCCATACAGATAAACCGAACATTTTTCCCCCACTCAGCATCAGCTGAGGTGCAAAAGGGGCAGCCATAGCTAGCTAGCATTAGCATTAGCATCCCTCCTGAGCCGAGCATGCTAACAAACGCCCCTGACAGTTTACCTGTCACTAAACCATGGCTTTAACTCATCATTCATTTGTTTAGAGGTGTGCAGGTTTCTGCATAGGCTTCAGGTTGATGATGCGTAGCTGGGATGTGAACATCTAGGTCAGTGTCGCCAACTCTTTTGCAAGGAAAGTAGCTACGGGCTGCTCAAAAAGTCCCTTGATATCCCGGATTGTATCTTGCATAAATTTGCATAATTATGACATAGCTAAGTTTTAAAAGGAGAAGAGAGAGCTCTTCTTAACGAAGGCAATAGGAAACATTCACTCATTTCATCGAATTTCCATTAAGCCATATAATCACAAAAGCCTCATAGTGTTAGTGACAGGATGCAACTCTACTCCAGGGTTTAAGTTTTGTATATATATAAAATAAAGGATTTGCTTTACAGGGATTGATAAAAAAAAAATTGTTATTTAGCCGCAACAGTGAAACTTAGTAGACGTGCAGTGGAGCAGCTGGATGTCCATTGCGTCAGGGTTGGCGACATAATTAAACACGGCAGAATTAATTATATAAGAATTAATTCACATTTAATAGTATTGACTTGGAGGAAAATGGGGCGAGTTAAGTTGAGGTGAAGAGGAGTGAGGGCTGAGCAGAAATCTATGCGTACCGAGGAGACAGATGTCTCCCCCCTCAACCAACATTGTGTTTGTATGTGTAAGCTGCAATGATCTCCAGACATGAGATTAGCGTTGCCTCATTAAAGGGAGAGGAAACACATGGTAGGATATAATTAGGATATCAACAAAGATTCATGCAAACGATTGAAAATAAAGAGCTCATACAACCGAGATATACGTTTCCGGAAGTCTCATTTTCAGCAGAATTCCCTCATCTTCACCATTTCACGAAGGCCACCATGTAAACTATGTTAGGGTGTCAGAGGCGTTCCCGGATGTCTTGTGTCAATGCTCTGACGTCCCGTCGGCTCAGCACATGGCCAGTAAGACTGGGAGCACTGGGATGGCGAGCTCATTACGTCAAGGGTTTTCTAAAAGACACCGTTATTCTAATCCCTACTGGCTGCCAGGACAAGATGATCTCCAAATGATGGCCTCCAGGTGGGCCACCACATCGGTGGGCCAGTGGACCGTCAAAAAATCCACACAGGCCCTGCGTGCATGTCATGCGGGGTGTGCATGAGAGCGTGCCGCGTGCACGTTCCGCGACTGGACTCACTGGCCAATCACAACCAAGTTAGTTAATGCGTGACCACGGTTCCCCAATTAGTTTCCCCCAAGGGCCAAATCATGTCATGCCAAAACATCCGGGGTTTTTCCCCACTGCACCAGCAAAAGTTGTTTTATGTGCTGATGTTGTAGTTGCTGTTATTATGATTATTATTATCTTTCTCATTAGTATTATTATTAGCAGTAGTAATAGTGTAGTAGTAGTACTGGTGGTAGTTGTAATAATTTAGGCCTGGGATTGTTAAAGCCTGTGTTGAGGATCACAGAAGAAAGAAAAAAAATGCACTCTTGAAACAAGTCCAAATCCAACCACTTAATTATGGACAAAAATAAATGGATGTTCATTCACTAATCAGTGAGAGAAGTGAGAGCGATGGGATGAGGCAATCCTTCTGATGCCGGGCCTGTATTCTGCTGTGGCAAGCCTGAGGTACCGGCCAAGACGTGCATTGAGGAGTCGGTTTCTTTCCTGGTTCTTGATCGAGTTCACTGAAGAAAACGATGACTCAAATATGTACGTGGAGGGGGCAATTGTGAGTAGGAGCATTGCAGTAGCTCTCATGTATATGAATTGAGCTTGGGGAACCATGCTGATCCAAAAGTCACTCACACCTCAACGTCCTTGTGTCGTGCTTTGAGCAAATCAGATGTTCCCATCTCCAAGACCTCCATCTGAAGTGTTGCGTCATCTATGGAAGGTACCAGCATTTTGCCCTCTGCAGTCCGCTGGCTGTCAGCCAAAATGGAGAATGGCTGTCTCAGGAAGAGCAGGATGTCGCCCGAGAGTTTAGGGGAGCTTTCAAATCGTTTCTGGAATTTTTCGGCCAGGCTCATCACGAAATCCTTCATTGCCGGAGCCTCCTCCATTTCATTCTTCTCACAATGCTCCTGCGGAAGTGGAAAATGCAACTTTCTCCCACGAACGTCTCTCTCCATGAGGGTCAGATTTGACTGGAAAAGTGATTGCGGATTAAGGTGATTTAGATGAGACGTGATGTCACCGAAAAAAAACTTAAAAACTTAAAACTGTCACTTAAAAACCTGTGATATTCTTGGGCTTTTGGGCTCTGCAGTCCGGATAAAGATGACACAAGTTCATCGCGCAGGTCGCACACCCTCTCCAACGCACGACCTTTGCTCAGCCAGCGGACATCATTATGCAGCAAAAGAGCCTTGTGCTCTGCTGACATTTCCCCCAGCACTGCTCTGAAAAGGGGATGTTGCAGACTAGAACTCTCATGAAATTCACCAGTCTCATCATGATATCCACCACCTCTTTCATTTCCCCACACAGTTTAGCACACAACACTGATTTGTGAATAAAGCAGTGAAATGGTAAGAGCGCTGGGTTAACAGCAGCAACCCTGCTTACCGAGCCCTTGTGTTGTTCCACCATTGACGGGACCCCATCGGTGACAACAAAGTCTTGCTCACATCCAAGCCATTCTTCTCCAAGAACTGTGGTAATTCATTAAAGATGATTTCCCAGTTGTGTGCCCAGGCAGAGGAAGCAAACAAAGTAGCTCTACCCAAAAGTTCTTCCCATCGATAAATCTGGCGAACGCAGACAGCCGTTCCATATCGGCTCGGTCACAGGACGAGTCTATGGCTAGTGATATGGCTTCTGCCTAGTTCAAACCCGTGAGTAGACTGGAAAAACACTCCTCTGCTAAAAGTTGTATTCTTCTCGGCATCTGCTTTAATAGCTCCACAACCGTTTTCTAGCTTTTCTCATCATGACTTAAAACTTCGCCAACCATATCAATTGCACACGTTTTAATCAACACAGCATCAGCGAACGGCTTCTTGGCTTCAGCAAGGGTCCATGAAACATGCAATGACGCAGCTGTTGCACTCTCTTGTGCCAATGTTGATTTACAGATAGTAGAAACAGAGTGTTTGTATGATGTTATATTTGCTAGTCGACATTAAAACTGGCAGCGTGCATAGTGTTGAAGTGCCACTTGAGGTTGTCTGCTCTGCAGACAGCTACGGTCTGCATGCATATCAAGCACGTGGGTTTGGCATTGGCTTGGTCCGGTACAATAAAACAAGACTGGTCAGTCCAGTCAGACTTGAACTGACGGTTTTCCTGGTTGACGGTCTGCTTTTTCACGCAGGCCATGTTTTCGGTTGAGGACATTTATCGATTATCTGTGATGGTGAGTGGCTCTGACTAGCCAAGGGCCATAGAGAGCGCGGAGTACGTCTTACATCTATCTATGCACGCTCTATGGCATAGGTCAAGTGTACAGTGGGGGGTGAGGTCAAAATAAAGGGCAGCAGCACGCACTTTATTTCATGTTATGACAGGTGCGTTAGTGCCAATGGGTCGGCGCAGGCCAAACATTTGGCTCTCGCTGCGGGCTGCTTACTGGCACTCAGGGTAATGCAAGTGTAGCATGAATGAATGAATGATTTATTTATTTAGAACATGTAAATAAGAAGGCTATAATATACAGATAAGCCATTGCCAATAATCTGAAATTATCAATGCAATGTCCACAAGCAAATACTTAAAAGTTATAGTCTTTGTGATTGTGCTCTAGTCTACTTAAGCCCCCTGCTGATAGGAGGATATGGTAGCCAGCTAGGTAGTGAGGCACTCATGTGCAGTCAGGAAGCCACTTGCCATGTGTAAATATATCCTGCGAGACTTCACTAAAATCATCGTTCACTCCAGTCGTTGTCTGTCCATTTAATGATGTTATGAGAAGCACAAAACATCACAATCAACAAGTCCCCACATCAAACTCAGCAAACAAGTCTCCATATACATCAGATTATTTGTTACGTGTTGGTAAAGGAGAAGTACACACTTATTTTTGTCCTGCCCCTTCTCACCTACTCTTAAGTTAATTCAGCTAATATAAATTTCAAACTCAATTCCCACGGTACCGCATAGTTAAAATTCAATGCAAGTTGTGTTGCACAATACCAACCCAGCTACTGTGAACCATAGGAAGAAAAAGAAAAACACATTCTAATGTCATGTACCAAGAATAAACAGACCTCAGTGCTACGTACAATCCAACTATCCACTCAGTGTCATAGAAAGAAAAATGTAATAGGAAACGTTTAGAGATAAATGAAACTTAGACAGTTAACACAACTCTTTATCGCCCCTATAGCTCTTGACAATCAGTCCTTTGTACTTCTTACTGAACTGCGTCATGTTTGTACTTGGTTTAGTTCCATGCTCGGACTCTTCCACAATTTACCCCTCAGATTGACATGCCCATGCACATAATTTCTCGGTTTAATTTCCCTCTCAAGTTGTATTCCCCTTCTCTATCTGAGACTATGTGTTGTGTATTACTCGGTAGTGGATTGTTTCTTGCTTTGAACATTATTTGTGCTGTGTTAAACTCCTACTAAATCCCTGAACTTCAAGCCACTTGGCTTTAAATAGCTTATTGGTGTGTTCACGGTATTGTAGCGAATTCGCGGGGCCACCACAGGAACTGCCGCGGCCGGGACGCGAACCCTTGTCGCCCGAACCGCGGGAGACATCGCTGACCGCTCGACTAAAGGGTCAGATTCGTCAGCCAGCGGTCAACGTGTCTAGTTATCCATGCACGCTACAGTATTATCCTACGCAGCACTGAGACGGCCGCCTCAAGCCACGGACAAGAACATGTTAAAAAGTAAAGGCTGGGCCGAAAAAAATAGAGAAAGAAGGAAGCAGGAGTTAGAAGCACAGGATTCCCAATATAAACGAGCACGAAATCGTCCAGACCCACCGCGCAACTGTGCTGCGCGTGTAGGTGGAGCAAGGCAATGTTCGATGAGAAAGGTGGGGAGCAGCAAATAGCGATTATGTGCCAGGCATTAGTCATATCCTTAAAATGTCATGAGTAAAACTAGGCTAACTATAGAGCTGGCTAGCTAGCTAGCTTTGGCATGTCCTCACCTCTGTAACGTTATTTGTTGCCCTCCGGGTGTCCATACATCGGTTGCAAGCGTTCCCTACTAAACGTCTCTCTCGGGTCTTTGCGACGCATCCTATGCGATGCATCTGCGTCCCGCAGAAGACCACAATCCACGCCCACTTAGTACAATCCACGCCCACTTTGATAGTAACGTCACCACTACAATCCGCGCCCACTTAGTACAATCCACGCCCACTTTGATAGTAACGTCCCCACTACAATCCGCGCCCACTTAGTACAATCCACGCCCACTTTGATAGTAACGTCACCACTACAATCCGCGCCCACTTAGTACAATCCACGCCCACTTTGATAGCAATGTCACCACTACAATCCGCGCCCACCACAAGCAACGTCACCACTACAATCCACGCCCCCCAGCCACTAGGGTTAGGGTTAGGGTTAGGGTTAGGGAGAATTACCGGTCCGCGTTTGTTACAGTATGTTCTCTGTTACTGTGCTACACAAATAAAATGACTAAGAACAAAAAACACTTCACTCGTCAAAACGTCGTACCTTTCCACGATCCTCCAGTTTCACAACTAAACGTTTAAAACATCCCGCTTCATCTTCTTCTTCTTCTTCTTCTTTGGTGTCTTCTTCTATTTTATGGCGGTTAGCGAACAATTTATGGTGTATTACCGCCACCTTCCGGATGAATTCTCCGTGGTTGGTGTGATTTAGAAAAGTACAAGTTACGCCTCCTGCTACAAGTTACGCCCCTACAAGTTACGCCCTTTTCTTGCAGTCCGCAGACAGACCCTTCTCGACGCTTTGGCCACGGCGGCAGTGAAAAAGTCGGCATAGTGTTTGGGTATCAGCACCCTCTAGTGGCCCGAGACGGTATTTAACAGGAGCAGGCTGAAGCGGTAAACAGGACATTAAAGTATAGGCGACATGTTCAGTTAAAACTGCCGTAACCCTTGGTTACTAAATGACCCCACTGATAGGTGACTTATTACTATTTTAGCCATGCTGATGGCGTGTTACAATATAGGTCTGTGCCTACGGAAAAGGGTCCTGGAATAGACATATGCTACTTTCCATTGCAAAAGCCTTTGAATACAATATGTTCAGAATCACCTGTCAACAATAAAAGACTATATCCTTACCAGCAAGGACTAGGGTGCTAAATCTATTGGACTATGTACTGCAATTACATTAACCCCCCCCCCCAACTGCAACTGACCGGCGTGTACATATCTGACCAACTCTCACCAGCTTGACATCGGTGGAGTTTCTCAGCATTGGGTCTAAGTGACGGCACGCGTCACTCTCCCAGCAGGCTGCACAGCGCCTCCTAGTGGCATTACAAGAGGCATACAGGAACACATTACTTGCTAATAAGTGGTCAAACATGCCTGGAACTTTTCTTCGCTGAAACCAACCCATCCATGCATTAATGTTAAGAGTTCCCATCTCTTTAGGAGATGGGAACTCTTAGGGTTAGGGTTAGGGTTAGGGTTAGGGTTAGGCCAATCCAGATGAGAGGAACAGAAAGTGTGTTGGCAGCTTCTTCATAATTGACTTGCACCATCCATCAGTTCCAATGTGTGGCAAAAGTAGACAGCCAGTACTTGTACTTTTTCCTCAATATTTGTGCCCCCCCCCCTCAATACTTGTTCTTTTTCCTGGTTACACGACCATAATACATATCTGATATGTGCCACATGTGAGCAAACAATCGGAATTGGGTCACTTTACCAGGCGGTCTAAGTGCAGCCAAGACTTTGGGATGGGTGGGTGGAAGTTGTTGTGATAACTGAAGAGGAAATTTGCCAATAATAAATATTGGAAAATGATGATGCTCAGCACATCACTATGAATCACTTTAGTCAATTAGTCGATACCTGGGGTTGGAGGTGGGTTGGCAGGAGCCCAGTGTCCTTCCTCAATATTTTATCTCTAATGCTGCCTCTCCTCTCCTCTCCTGCCTCTCCTCACAGAAAGGTCGACACATCAGTAGAAGGAAAGTAAAAGTGAAATTAATCGTTCAGATGGAGAGAAAACTGATATCAAGAACCAGAAACTGGATTTCTTTACTCACCAAATGGAATAACGAGAGTGGTTCACCTTCTGCAAACCACCTTGTTGACACTGGTGCTGATACACTGACAAATGCCACGCTGAGATAAAATACACAAAGCACAGTTGGTACAGAGACCCCAGGACACAAAATTCACAGTGAAAAAAAACCCTTCTCCGTACATACATACACACGTATGCATAAAGCATTCTTTCACAACAGAATCTAGTTGATCAATGCAGCATGACGAACAGGAAGTCATGCGGCCTGAACCAAGTCTCCAGCAGTGCATCGGTGTACCACACAGCAAGACAGCTGTACTGAGAGAAGTGAGTCAGATGAGTAGTTCTGAGTTCTGGTCGTTGTACTAGCGCCTCCTCTGGTCGGTCGGGGCGCCTGTTCAAGGGAGAGGGAATTGGGGGGGGGGGGGTAGCGTGATCCTCTCACGCGCTACGTCCCCCTGGTGAAACTCCTCACTGTCAGGTGAAAAGAAGCGGCTGGC